>NC_022029.1:12282372-12311542 GCF_000317375.1 Microtus ochrogaster
GGGAGGAGGGGGGGAAGGGTGGGAGGAGGGGGAGGGAAATGGGAGGAGGTGGAAACTTGTTTTTTTTTTTTCCTTTTCTCAATAAAAAAAAATTTAAAAAAAATGTAGGAGTTAGCTAGCAATAAGCCTCTTTGTTAATTTGGGAAGTGGCTGCCAGGTATATGGGAACAAGTGGTTTGGACAGGAAATGTCCAGTTACAGATAGAGTAGATCTAAATGCTGCTTCCTAAAGAAACACGACGTTTTAGAGAACTGAAAATAAGGAAATTAAACAAGACAAGACAAAGAGGTCTTGGCATTGTTTTATCATTAGAACCCCAAATATCCTGAGCATTTCGTCTGCTCATAAAAATGAGAGTATGGGAAAGAGCCATAGTGTGATGCAAAGTTGAGCATCGCTAAGGGGAGAAAAGCAAACTACGTCTGAGTTTCTACTTGATCCTATGCGGTGTCAAGGAAGCTGTTCTCCATTGCTATGTCTCCAGTGTAGAATAGGGTATTTAGTTACAAAAGCCTTCTTTCTACTCTCTCGTGAAGAAAAATAACAGTCATTTCTTAATTTCAAAATCACTTTCTTATGCTCATTTCATTTATATATTTTCTCAATGGTATTAGACACTAATGAAATTTCTCAGAGAGAGAAGTAGAGTATACTTTACAAAAATATACTAAATTTACTATGCTGCCTTTGTAATATATGAGGGAATCTCACAAATTAGCAAGTTATTTCTTATTTGCTATCCTGGCAGAATCTTGACCAAACATCAGACCATTCATAGTTCATGTTTGTGTTCCCTAACAAAAATAGAATTATTAATTTGTCAAAAATAATGTGAAAGAGATACACACTTATTTTAATCTGTGAAAGGAAGTAAACATTCAACAAATAATATCTCCAGAAAAAAAAACAAAACAAAAAGGGATGTGTTTTTCCTGACACGGAGAAAGTCATTTAAGCCATCTGACGGATGAGTAATGAATGAGCTGTAGACATTTCTTCGAGAGGAAATACAGCCAGGGATGTGGCACAGGTGGATCAGAAACAGATCCACGTAGAAATTTAAGCTATGATTAGTGAAACAAATCCGGTCAAGCTTTCTGTCAGTAAGACGGAATGAGATTCCAAGAGGTGACACCAATGGATGAGGTGACAAGGAAAACAAAATTACAGCTACAACAATTTCCACACTTTTGGCAATGTTACTGGAAAGTTCAAAAGGCAAATCTGAAACAAGTCCTAAAACCTAGTGACAAGCTCATGACCAGCTTCCTCATGACCATAGTCAAAAATATGAGCTCCTTGTGGCATTTATATCAGAACTTATACACCTGTAAGCTTCAATAGTACTGAAATAAAAGAAGGAAAGGTTATGAGATGGGTTTAAAACTAAAACAGCTGTCTTTGATCTGGTGCCTAACACAATTTAAAGACCCTTGAGTGTGCTCAGACCTCTCATGATCAGCAGGGACTCAAGGGGAAGAGAGCCCTGCAGTCCTGTGGTCTTGTTTTACTTCTAGAGAAGGAAACAAGTTTGGTTGCCACTGGAGATTTTGCCAGGAGTCAGCAACGGAGTCCTTTTCCAGGTGCTGAGAGATCATGTGATATACTTGTCAACCTTACTCTAAATATCCAGGAAGTGTTCTGCTGATTTACAGGGGAATATAATTGGTGGACCCGAGCCAGAAGAGGCAGTGAGGGTTAAGATGATGGACTAAGATAAGAAGAAAAGTTTTTGGTTTTGAAAACTTTTTTTTTCTGTTATCTAGGTGACTTTGTTTTTCTATGTGATTCAGTGATACTCACTGTCAGGGGTTTCGCCTTTAAGAGAAAATCAATTATAATAATCAAGACAAAGATTAAATTGTTTAACATATTACCTTTAGATGCAAAGGAAACAACCATGACTTTTGAAATTCGAGATCTATTTTCCTTTTTTTTTTTAGAATTCAATTAAATATTTATTGAACAAATTCAGAATAAATGAACCAGGGCTGTTTTAATCTGAAGATACATTAACCACCTCAAATCTTCAAGGGCTGTCATACAAGAACAGAAACAGATGCATTCAGCATTTCTACACAGGATGGGGACAGGCCGGAAGGCTGCATAAGCCAACCCCCGCTATGGAACTTCCTTCAGCATACAGGGCACTCTATGCCTTTCCCTTCTTCTGAAAGGAGACATCAGAACTCAGAGTTCACACGAACACGTCAACTGCATTCTCACTGTGCACCGTCCACCTCATGCAATGGATGCTTGCACATAGTGGGAAAAACTCTAGCACTGACCAGCCCCTCACCAGGAGACCGTCTCTGCACGCCTCAGAACTTTCTGATTCTACAGCAGTGATTCCTTGTTATGGGGTGGGAAGAAAGCACATTCTCCAGAGTGTGAGCTATAATAAGGATTGGTCACTGCCTGGGGACAGTCCTCCGCAAACCCCAAGCACATCACAAACCTCTAGCACACACAGCTAGAGGCCAATGGTATGCAAGAGTGTGGTGTGTGCCACAACACCCTCTCTGCTCCCTGCAGCAGGACAGCTTGTGTTTAGAGCTCAGTCGTTGACAGAAACTAGCTGCATAATACTGATGGCTCCAACCTAAGTGATCCATACAGGTGAGAACTGTTCCAAGGACATTCAGCAGTGTCCGAGGAGGAAACTGTTCAATCTGCTTCATCGTCTATATGCATTTTATCACACCCAAACGACACGGAGTTGCTCGCCTTGTTCAGAAGTCGAAATAAAACTCCAAGTTTGTTTGCCAGCGACAGGGGCTGAAGGTGAATCTTGAACTCAGATCTATCAGTTTTCCAGAAAAGCCATCTAGTTGGTCAGCTGGCAAGCTGCTGCTCTTTGAGGATTCGTGAAACTGGGGTAGGCTCTGATAAGGGAAGGAACCTGTTAAAGGAAACATCCAGGGTTCCTGAGGCTGGCTTCCTGGGAAGAACCATTCTTGTGGCAGAGTCGGCTTGCCATCCTTGTTCCAATATACCTTTCACAGCTTCTTCCACAGGAAGGCCAACAAAGGCAGCGAAATCATCTGTGATTTGGAGGTATAAGCTTGAGAGACCAGGGAGAAAGCACATTTCAATGCACCTCTAAGGGCATCCATGATTGGCTGCACAGTCTCTGACCACTGGTGGGCGTTGATAGTGGTACAGATCCCCAGGAAACCTCTCTGCCAAATTTGCTGTCCTACTGACCAAATTCCCCCAAGTTCAGAATTTGCAGACTTTATAGCAGGTGGAATCCTCTTCCAAAGATATCTTGCATTATTCATGTTATTCTGGAGCAAATACAAAGCCAGAAGCTAACCGTACACTGGTGGTGTGGCAATTCCTTCAGGATCCCCAAGCTCCTGGTTCTCGCACTGATCCCGCAGCTTTCCGAAACTGAAGGCGCTGTCTGCTCTCCGGCCACTGCCCTGCCAGACCAAAGCCCAAGTTGGCCCTCGGGGCATCGCGCCTCAGATGACTTCTGGAGATCTATTTTCATATACAGTAACTCTCAGCATGCAAATACCGGAGGTGTTGAGAAGCTTTAGAACCTGGAAGTTTTGTACATCAAATAAGTCCAGAAAGCAATTCTTAAATCCTCCAAATAAGGAAATGAACAATCTGATTTACAAGTGGTGAAAGACATCTCATTAAATATATACAAGTAGTAAAAACGTATAATGAAAATGCTCCACATATTCGTTTATTAAGAACTAAAATTGAAATTAGCAATGAAAGATGACTATCAGAATCATCAAAATCTGAAACAACGAAAACCCAAATGCTGATGAAATGGGGGAAATGAGGAATGTGACATATACTTTAGAAGACACTTGGAGGTTTATCACAATATTATCCGTACTATATTTGTAATGTTACATATTACAAAATATCCATACTGTAAATCCATAATACATTTCTATATTAAAATGATTAGTTTTGATTGCTTATTTAACACAATGTAGACTCTTCTGAGAAGAAGGCCTCAGTGAAGGATTATATAGACCATGCTGATCTGTAGACATGCCTGTGGCCAATTACCTTGATTATGGTAATAAGGCTGGAGACATGGTGAGTGGCACCATTCCCTAGGTATGGGATCTTAAGCTGTATAGTAATAAGCAGGGAAAGAGGTCTGAGAGGAAACACAACTATATTCATTTTCTCTCTACTTTCGTCTGACTGTTACTAGTTGCTTTAAGTTCCTGATTTCTATTACTCCCTGCTCTGGTAGGCTGTAACCTGAAACTGGGAGCTTTCATTTCCAAACTGCTTTTTTTTTTTTTTTTTTTGGTATTTTAACTCAGCAGCCAGAAATAAAACCTGGATATGCCTAAATATTTGCTCAAAGACGTTAAGAACATTTAACAGCAAGAAAATCTACACATACACACACACACACATTTTACTGGTAATTGTGAAAATTTAGAAGCAACCAAGATTTCCTTCATTAATCGATGGATAAATAATCTCTGGCTCAACCTGAGAATGTTATATTATTCAGTACTACAAAGTGGCAAGTTCCCAGATGACCATGAAAAGGCAGAGTATCAAAAAAAAAACAGAAGTCAGTCTTTCATGATTTCAAAAACTGAATACATAATTTCAACTATGTGATGCTTTCTTAAAAATGCAAAATTGCAATGTGATTTTTAAAAGGAAAGAGCAGGATTGTGAAGGCTGAGTGGAGAAGGGCTGAACGAGTGGAACATGGGGGACTTGTTACACGGGTAAAATCATATATGACTCTGCATGAAGCTCTAACTATGAATTCACATTATATGTCTCCAAAGCTACAGGACGCATGACACCAAGATTGCCTGCTAGTGTATTAAACTAAGGCCTTCTGCTGATGATTATATGTCAGGGCAGCTTCATCAGCAAAGATACCTAATACTCAGGTCTGTGATGCTGGAAAAATCAAGCAGAGGCAGAAGCAGAAGGTGTATCTTAAATGCTTGTCATTTTGTCTCAATATCACTGTGAAACTAACTTATTTAAAAGTGAGCTTTTAAAAAACTTTAAAAAAAATACATTCGTGTGTGTGTGCATGTGGTGTGTGTGTGTGTGTGTGTGTGTGTGTGTGTGTGTGTGTGTGTTGGGTGAAGTAAAGGACAATTTAGGGATCTCTCCTTCAACATGTTAGAGTTAGTGGCTAATGCTTTTACCCTCACTGAGCCATTTCTTAGGCCCCTGAAGTTTTAATAATAACAAAGAGCTTACGGTGTATTCCCACCTCAGAGTCTGTCATTTGACACGCCCATGCTATAGTTGGAAAGATTGTTCAGAGGACCTATTATCCTACCAGTGAGAACTATGACACAGAGGTATGGCTTTCCCATGGTTCCTTGTCCATCCATACTTTTGTATGTGCTTCTTCTGGTCTCAGGATCTCTGATCTCATTGCCCTGAAGGAGATCTTTGGAGTGCAGTTTCATAATAGGCTGTTATGTTATCATTTTTGATTTGGTGTTGTTTCGTTGTCACTACATTGCTGAGAGTTGAGCCTGAGGCCTTGTACAAGCAAAGCAAGCACTCTCCCCCTGAGCTATCATAATAGGTTTCCCTACATTAATGAAGGTTCACAAACAGAGAGTGACAAATAACATTAGAACCTAATATAGCTGTAAGAACATTTATTTTTAATACTTTTAACATGTTGCAATTAAAAGTTAGACTCCATTGTCTTTACCAATCTACCAATAAATTCACACTTCGAATTTAATAGAAATTCTCTTGTTGTTGGCATTTCTTTGAATTGCCAACCAGCTCCCAAATAAAGGCGTGGGGAATTGTTAGTAATTGTGAATGCTTGGGCCTTGCTCAGACTTGTCCCACTAGCTCTTTTAGTTTAATTTAACCAGTTTCTGTTTAGCTACATTTTGCGTCAGGACTTTTTTACCTTTCTTTCATTCTGTATGTCCCATTTTCCTGCTTATTCTACATCTGGCTAGCTTACTAGTCTCTGTCATCTTCTTTTCTTTCTTTCCTCAAGCCTAAATTCCTCCGTCTGCTTATTCTTCCTGCCCACAAGTTCTGTCTATACCTCCTTCCTTGCTATGGGCCTTTAGCTTTTAATTAGATCAGTCAGGGGCCTTAGGCGGGCAAGGTAAAACTGCAACACGTATTTGTGTAATTAAACAAATGCAATACATATTTACATAGTTGAACAGAACAAATACAACACATCTTTCACTGGTAAGCAAATTTTCTGCAACATTCTCTTTTTCTAAATGATTAAAAAATTGAAACCTGTATTTAAGCTGTTTAAAATGAAGATTACTTTAAAATCGTTATTTTTGTTTTATTTTGATCTCAAAGTACTACATTTTTAGTTACTTACACCCACAAAAATATTATCAGTAAATTTCAGTTTTATTGACCTTAAATGTAAGAAGAACAATTTGTCTTAAAAACGGGTGTTGAACAAGTATGCCTTCTTTGGTAATATATAGATACTGCCTATGCATATGAAAAATGCCTATAATTCTTTATTTGCTATTAATTTGTAGTATTTGTCCATATCACTAATAAGTAGCCTACTTATGATATCTATGTAAAAGGACTCAACCCCATTTCCCTCTGCTTTCTTATAGGATTTGCAGTGTCTTGAGGGGCTGACCTATGAGCAATCATAGGTATTACCAATCTTTTTCAGATTATCTAAGAAACCTGTTATTTCTCTTCCATGCTTTATAATCACCCTTGGACACATTGATGTCAGTTTATGCTGCAGGGTAATTTGTTACACGAATGGATTGTTGTTGCTTGGTTTTTATCTTGCTACTAACACAAGTTTATGGTTTAAAATCAACTTAAAGATATTTTATTTTCATTGCCATCCTTCTGAGACTACCAATAAAGTTGGAGGGCACTTATCTCTCTCACACTTACGTTTAATAGTAGAATTAGTAAAAATTAAAGCTTTTATGGAAGATTAACTCGATTAGACAATAAAGGCTCTTTATTGCTTTCCTTATTATAGATTAGCATCTCTTTAAAGTAAGAATTTATGCTCGTTTAACTCAAAACTACTATGCGATCTTAAGGGAAGAACGGGTTTCATCTTCTTTTGTCATGTTTCATTTAGGGTCATCATTTTACATTCAGGCTTCCTTTTTCCTCTTTCTTTGGTCTTTCTCATTAGCATATATTAATTGAACAAAGGGTTTCGTACGCCACTGCCATTCATGTGTATGATGCGCCTTAATCCTATCAGCCCTCCCATCCTCCTTTCCTCCCATATCTTAGCAGTGCCCACTTTACTGTTTCGTATAGTTCATCCTTGGAATATACTCTTCGTTATTAAAGAAAGCTTTGATGCAAGCCAAGTCTTTTTGAAACAAAGAAGTATTAAAATACCGGGGTGTAACAGCTAGAGAATAGTGAGATTTATATCCTCGAGAAGTTGGGGGACTTAAAACAGTCCAAGATGCAAAGAAAAAGAAACCTGAACAGACTGATGGGTATATCAGCTGGGAGGTGGCCAGTCAGACACGTGGGTTTTATAGGTCTTCCCTTCGTGATTTCCAAATTTGCTTTAGAGTAGCTAAATTTATTTTGGCTGTTGGCACAAACTTTCTGTGTGTGGTGTCAGTAGAAATTTTAATGAATGTAGCTAAAACATTTTTAATGAAGATAAAAGGTCGAGGTACTTAAACCACATACATGCATCTGATGTTCTCTGTCAGTTTAATCTGCACTTCTGAAATCATTTAACTCATTTTGAAATTATAAACCCGTTCTTTCCTTAAGATCTCATAGTAGTTTTGAGTTAAACGAGTGGAAGCAAAGTGAACAGGAGACCACAGTCTTCATACTCTGAGCAGAAGAAAAGGTCACCTTTGTTTGTTATAAATTTATAATTAATTACATTCTCAGAGAAAATACTACCATGCAAACTGAGCAGTCCTCATCTTGTTCTTCTCACGAATGAAGATTCTCTTGACCTGGAAGGAAACAGACCTTCAGCTTCAGGACTGGAAGCTGCAAGCCTGTGTCACCACTGCACGGTGCTTCAGTGCGGTGCTTACTTTTCCCTTGCTCTTGCAGTGCACTTCGGAAGGCCGGATTTGCTTTGGTGTAGGGTGCAAGGGGACACATCACATTATGAAAAGTATGGCTGTGGGAGTCATACAGTCATAGGAAGATGAATACTGGTGCTCAGATAGCTTCCAGTGTTTCACTCAGGCTGGGACTTCAGTTCATAGGATGGGGCCAGGTACCAGAGCAGGCCTTCCCACATAGGTTCAACCTCTCTGGAAATATCCGGATCTGTGTTTCCTTTGTGACTATAATTCAGGTTGACTGGCGATTACATATTGCACTCACTGTTGCAATCCCCTGGTCCTGTGTGCTCCCAAACAACCCCACAGATGGGACAGATCAATGTTCTGCTGTTAGGGCACATGGTGAGGGTGGGTGCATGTGGACAAAGGGCTAGGAAAGATGGAGAATGTGGTCTCCTTGCTGCATAAGACATGGAGATGTACACACTGCTAAGCCCTGTGCTAACTGGTTAGGTCCTTGTAGATTTTGGATTACCAGTTGTCTTTTAAAAATAGAGTCTTACAAGTCTTTTCTCAGAGTCTATGGTTTCTTTTATGACTGGAGTTGCAACATGCAAAGCACAGATTACATGAGGTGTTTCCTTCAGTGATTTGACTATGTTGTGGCTTATTCACCAGAGAAGACACCTCGGGCATGGGTTTAAACCAACAAAAAAAAGTCTTTATTAGCAGGCAAGCAAAAACACTGGTGTTCAGACTCCTAGGACAGTCCTAACCTTTATCAGGGTTTGCCTTTAAGCACACACACACACACACACACACACACACACACACACACACACACACACACAAATCATGTTCTGGATTAACATACTTCATTTAAGAAGAACAGTTAGTCAGAAGTGGAGCCACAGAAGCTAAACACCAAAGTTAGTACATTTTGAGACTTTCTCAAAACTGTACCAATTTTGGCAGATTAGGTTTGGTTTTCATTTTTGGTAGATGGTGCTGTCTGTGTGCTGAATTTTACAGCCTGAATGGTACTTTCATCCTGAACTCAGTTGTGTAGTAATAGGAGTGGCGGGGCTGTGTCCCCAACACCCCAGCCGCCCGCTCGGCTAGCTTATGCCCCGAAATAATTACACGGACACTGTATTCTTTTAAACACCACTTGGCCCATTATATCTAGCCTCTTCTTGGCTAACTCTCGCACCTGGACTAGCCCATTTCTTATAATCTGTGTAGCACAGCTGGGTGCGCTTACCGGGAAGATTCTAGCCTACGTCCATCCTGGGTTGGAGCTTCATCGCGTGTGCCTCAGAGAGCAGAGCTCTCGCCTCTGCCCGCAGGAGTGGAGCATCACGTGTCTCTCTGAGGCGTCTGCCCCTGAGAGGAGAGCTGTCGAGTCTCTGAGCTCACTTCCTCTTCCTCTCAGCGTTCTGCTCCTCCCACCTACGTTCTAACCTATCAGGTCAAGCAGCTTCTTTATTTAATTAACCAATGACCTTCCTCCATCACAGTTGTTCTAAGGTCTGGGGACCTACTAAGCTCTTGGACCCTGTTATAATTTTCACTGCTCTCAGTGAATGAGTCAAAGTATGGGCTCATCTAATTTTCGTTTGAGATGAAGGGCCCTATTGTTAATCCTATCAGAATGAGAATTAGAGGCCCAGCCAGTACTGATTGCAGAGCAGTTAGCCAGGAGAACCAAGAGAACAGAGAATGATAATATGTCTTGGTCCTGATAAACCTGTCTACTTATTTTGAAAAGCGCTAGAAAAGACATATTTAGTTAAACCATTGATACATGCTCATCAGGTAGTTTCTGGGTCTCAGTAATATTCATTATCCAGATGAATTAATCCATAAGGCAGAATAGCAGAATAAGGGGAAGTGCCTAGGTTAAGCCCTCTAATGCTAATTTGAGTATTGTCAATGGGCTGACAGTCTGCTTAGTTCCTATCCCTATGTAGTCCAGAGGCCAAGTATCTAAGCATAACCAGCAATCATGGCTGATTTTTGGTCAATAGATTAATAATTAATAGATTAAGTCTATCCTCAGGGTCCCTTCTTGTGTCACAGAGCCTAACTGCCCTGTTCACTTATTTCTTATTTCTTCCCCATCCCCCAAAAAGGCCAGACTATTTTATAAGGAAATTTCAGGAAGTCTCAGTTTTATAAACCCAGTTTTTGCAATGGAAACTCCCTTCTTCCTGGCAATTAGGGTGGCCAGCCATAGGGCATACATAAAGTAGTATTTTTATCTCGAAAGATAAACCTCCATAACTTTCCTTTCTTCGGTACAGTCAGACATTTAAAGTGTGCACCAGTGAGCAAAGCTCAAGATGAATATGGGTTGCTGGGCCCTAGTCACACTAGCTAGTACCTCATCCTTTATTTGTCTTAGTGCCCTGGTCCAGGCCCAAGGGCCACAGGGATCGGACCTTAACCCTGTATTTATACCACACACACGTCTCTGAAGGAGGTGGGGAACAGGGAGTGGGAGGGCCTGGGGGGGTGTCCGATGGAATATTTCAGTGGGCCCATAGTCTGGAGACACTCCCTCTGTGGCTTTTACTTTTGTGATTTGATGTGAGAGTGTCGTATATGGGTATGGTGCATCCATGGTGTAATGGCAGCTGCCTTCACACTGTAGGAGTAGAGGTAATTACCATGTAGAGTACTTTCTAAATTGGTTTTAGTGCCCCTTTGGCTATGTGTCTGAGCCAGACAGTACTGGGGGATGGGAATGGGGGAAATGGGTGGTAGAGTCAGAGATTGCCTGGGTCTCTCGAATAGTCCAATGAATAGCCTTTATGGAGGGCTGAAGGGCCTGTAGTGACTTAGAAAGTTCTGCCAACTATTGGTCTCTGAGCCAGGGAAGCAGTGGGGAAGGAAGGTCTTCCAAACATAATCTCATAGGGATTAAATCCTTCCCTGTATGAGGTGCAGCAGGCCCAAAGCACAGGGGAGGAGGTCTGTCTTTTGCCAGACTCTAATGAGAGGTTTGTTAGAGTTCTCTTTAATGTTTTGTTTGTTCTTTTTACCTGACCAGAACTCTGAGATCTATATTCACAGTGAAGTTTTCAATCCATATTTAAAGCTTTAGTTATTAATTGAGAGGTTTTTGGCTATGAAAGTCAGACCTTGTCAAACCGTTCCATTGCTAAGGGGAGGCTAAATCAGGGGACCAGATCCTGGAGAAGATTTTAGCTACTATTTGTGCAATTTTAATCCAGGTGGGGAATGCTTCAACCCACTAGGAAAGGGTACCTTTAGAAACTAATAAATGCTTTTATCCTTCCCAGCAGGCTGGATTAGAGTTCGCTGGCCCGTCTGGACCCCTTCCTGGGTAAGCTCTCTGTTTTGGATTTACTTGAGCACAAACCCGGCATCTGATGGAGACATCCCACACTAGGCTGTCCAGTCTAGGTATAACATACCATAGTCTGAGCAACTCAGAAAGCTCTGTGGACCCCAGATGAGTAACGTGCTGAAGGTTAGTTGCCAAAGTCCTGCCAGTTGGTTTGGGGGAAATGTTCATTTCTTCTGGGGTCTTCCAGCAACCTGTGGGTTTGAATTGCCCATTTCTTCTTTACCATGAAGTCTTTGCCAACAGCAGTGTGTTTTATGTCATCAGAATATCTATAGGTCCTGAAAGACCCGGATAAATCCAGACCCCTCTAGTAGGAAAAATAGAGCCAAAAATCTAGGTTAGCCGGTTCAGTGACTCTGTTCAGTAGCTGACCATAAAGTTAGATTATAATCTTGAGAATAATCTTGAGAAATGGGTAGTTATCCCCTTGTTATTATCACTGGTATTTTCAGAATTTTTTTTAATGATCATTGGTATTTTCGGAATTTTCCAATGACGCCCTCCCTTCCCCCTTTTGGATTGTGGTTTCTTCCCTTAAATACCCCCTCTCCCAGCTACTCGGGTTGAACTCTTCCCCTGTGTGGGATATGAGTCTCAGCCCCAGCACTGGTTCCTGTCAATAAACCTTGTGTGATTGCAGCAAGGACAGTCTCTCGTGAGTTCTTGGGGGGTCATGCTATCCCAAGACTTGAGTGGGAGTCTCCCCACACTGGGGGTCTTTCAGTCCCACTGATTTTAGAGTTGCCTGTCCATCAGAAGACAGGCCAGCAGCTCAGCAGTGGGGGGACAATCATTTGTAGACAAAGCCAAATAGCCTCTAGGAAGGCTAAGATATTTTTTTAATGCCCTTTTCCCCAGAAGTGAAAAGCCTTCATTCTCTATAAATCATACCGTGGATTTGGCCCAGGTTGTTTCAGTTAAAGTAACTACTACTACAGCTGCCATGAACCTGGTTTCATCTTTCATTTCCTGACAGTCAAGGATGAACGTCTATGTCATCCAGCAGCAGAATTGATGACAGTGGATTTCTCAGATAGGACTTGAGGATAAGCCTGGAGTAGGGTCTGGTCCTGGGTTACATATTCGTTAGACAGATAGCATTCTAGTGCTCCTCAGAGAAGGGCTTCTGCTGTGTCATGGAGTGCTATGAGTATAAAATCTTTACCCATGTTAACTTGTTTGCTTTCTTTCATTAAACTAGCCATAACCCCCATAGTTCTTGGGCCAGTCATCCCATGGATACTGGATGTAATTGTTTGGACAGATATGTTATAGGGCATTTCCATGGCCCCAAAATTTGGGTTGTAACCCCTTTTGTATTTTGTTTTATGGACAAACAGATAGGAAGGTTTTGCAACATCTGGAAATTCTAGGGCTGGAGCAGAAGTCAGGGCTATTTTTAAAGTCTCAAATGCCTTTTCCAGCCTCAGTCCAGATTAGCAGTTTAGTGCCCCTCCTATGTGCTGGTGCATAGAGGCCTTGCGAATTCCACAAACTCTGGTATCCGGAGGCAGCAATATCCAGCTGTACCTAGGACCTTTCATACCTGAAATCTTTTGATTGGAAACAGAACTTTTATTCAAGAGTGTCCTGGTAGAGGGTAAAACATCAAAATTTTGCTGGGTCTAACTGTGTTTCATCATCAGAGAAGATGATAGGGGCATTTAATTGATACAAAAGAGCTTGTCTCAATCAGTTCTCAGCTGTTATACAACCTTTGAGCTACCCCCAGCAACTGTACGAGCATCCCTGGGCATTTTTGTCTAACCATACAGGTGTTAGACTCAGGTGTATGTAAGTTTACATAAATCACACCACGTAAATTCACGGCTTTTTGCTGTAGTTAAATCAGATTTACGCATCAAACTTTGGGAAAATAATATTGTGACAAAATAGGATCCTATTGATAAACAGGAAATATTTTGGCATTCACTTAGTTCTTGTTCCTTTTGGATATCTTTCGCCAGAATTTAGTGGTTCTACTCACATAGATTTTGTCTAAAATCTTCTAAATTCTTCCTTAAGTATTTTATTTGAAAGAATGGATTGAAATGTATATGGTATTTTATTTTTACTTGTAAATTCTACTCATTAATTGTTGTTATATAGGAAAGTAATTGACTTTGTATGTTAGAGTGGTTGTTACACTTGATTTCTTGGTGTCCTCTGTGAAGGTCCTGTGTCCGAGTCTTAGACTCTAGCTGGTAGTGCTCTTTTGGGAGGTTCTGAAAATGTTCGAAGTGGAGTAATTAGAGGAGGTGGGTAAATGGGAATGGGTGGGCACCTGAGGATCTACTTCCTCTTACAATCTTGTCTCTTACACTCTGCTTCCATTAAGAGCATCCTTCTCTATGCTTCCACTAATATGATGTTCTGCTACCTCAGGCAGAGACAATGGCACCAAGGACCATAAACAAAAAAAAAAAAAACATTAAATTGGAGTAAAATAAACCATTACTTGTTGCAGAATATTTGTTTACACTGTATGAAGATGTCACACTATGATTGGTTCAACAAAGAGCTGAATGGCCGATAGCTAGGCAGGAGGGAACACACAGAACTTCTGGGGAGAGAAAGAGGGAAACTTTAGGAAGATGAGAGACAGGGAGACATTAGTGAGACACTGAAGAAGTCAGACATACATTATAGTGGAGAGGTAACACATAGATCAAAAGAAGTAGGTTAATTCATGTTGTAAGACCTAGTGGGAAAAGCCTAAGCTAAGGCCAAGCTTTCATACTTAATAATAAATCTCGATGTTCTTATTTGTGAGCTGGTGGCCCAAAGAAAGTCCTATTACAATCACTCTAGAGTTGTCCTCAGAAATTTCCTCACAACCACAGAAAAAATGCTTGATATAGTTGCTTATCTGTCAACCTTATTGTAATTGCTTAAGTCCAGGAGAGATTGTGTCATTTTTTTCAGATTACATTGATGATTATATCGTGTGGAAACAAAGGCACTTTTATTTCTTACTTCTGAATGTTTTATTTGAAATTTATTTTCCTTGTCTTGTTGCTTTGGCCAGTATTGAGTACATTGTTGCAAAGACTGGTGCAAAGGATATCTCTACCATGTATGTTATTTAGTGAAAACTCTTGAGTTTTTTACCATGCAGTGGGATATAAACAACTGTAGGTTTACATGTTTTAACAAGTTGAGCATGTTTTCCTGACTCCTATATTTTCTGGGGGTCTTTTTTTTTCTTTTGGAAACCAATAATAGAATGACCCATGAGTTTTTGCCAAATGTTTTCTCTGAATCTATGACATTTTTCCATGTTAGGATATGAGTATAGTATTGGAATTGTGTTCATTTATTTAAAAATTGCTTTGTTTTATTTTTTAAAATTCTGTTATATTATATCATCCCTTCCTTCTTTTTCCTCTCTCCATATGCTCTCATATATTCATATGAAGGTACTTCTTAACTTTTTTCAGATTAATGGCTTCTTCTTGCATTAATTGTTATCACACGTACATATGCTTCTTGCATTAATTGTTATCACACGTACATATACAAACATAGACACTATATATAATATATATGTATTGTTTGTGTACATTATATATATACATGTATATATGCATGTATGTATTATACGACTGAGCAAGTTGTATATATATACTTGCTCAGTCTGTATAATGTTATTTGTACGTATGTTTTCAAAACTGACTGTTTGGTATTTGATATCCAATTGGTGTGTCCTCCCTACGAAAGAATATTTCTCCTGCTCTAAGGGTTTCAACTGCCTGTAATTCTTTGTGTAGGGTAGACCATTATTGCACTTTTCATCAGTTAGTCTCCACACACCCAGTCCAGTTTCTTTTCAGGAGCTCTCATTCATACCCTCAGTGTGTCCTACAGCCTTAACTCGGGTGCCTTTTTCTTATCCTTGTTGTGCCCAGTCCGTGGGGACCCCAAAGAACCACCAGGGAGACTGACTCATTGAAATGCAAATGCAAGGCTTCTTATCATGCCTGAGTAGAAACCAGGAGGGACCTTGTCAGTGCAGCAGCGAGAGGAGGTACCCCAACCTTCTAGAGAATATTATTTGAGGTGAAAACCAGGAAAGTTACATTAGCAGGGTTTGGGGTGATGGGTTCAATACTGATTGGCTCGTGACAAGAAACTTTTCACAAACTTTTATTTTCGAACCTCACCTGTTGCTTGTCAAGTTTTCTTATCGGCTGACCTTCGGGTGGGGACATTCTATGGTTATCTGTACTTTCTAGGTGGCTAGTCTGTTACTTTTGCCCCTAGCCATTTCTGAGAACTGGAACATTTCACAAGAAATAGCTTATACAAGAAGGAGGCAGAGGACAAAATGGAAGAACTTTGGTTCTTCGGTCTTAGTGGGTTTGACCTTGTTACAATTCTACCTATTTTCTGTCAGTCTGGCTGATCACTACTCCAGTGAGCATAGCACAGCTTTTCTTACAAAGAAATCCCTATCCTATATCAGGTTTGGCATAATTCCTAACTGTTTTCTCAATTCTCAGCAGTCAAATGCATCTTCTGAGTCACTGGGACTCGAAATCATATTTGCTTCCTTAATTTCTACCAGTACCAAAGATGAGGATGAGGAATTTCTAAGTTTCAGGATCCCTGATTGACTGACATTTGTCTAGGGGTGTCCTGGTGAAGAGTGATGGATGTGTGCTGGCAGGTGATCCTATCTACAATGGTTAGAACATTAGTAATTTCCTTTGGATGGTCTGTTCCTGGGTGATACCTGGGTAGTCTCAGTTTGTGGTCTTTCTTGGGACCAGGTATTACCTTAGGGTAAATTACTGAGACTCAGGCCTCTATCGAGCTTGTCATGGATGGGTCCTACATTGGGATGCCTGCCTAGCTGATGGTGAAGGTGCAGGCAAGCATTGGGAATGTCTCAGCAACCTGGGTCTCCACTTGTTTTAGGACATACACATCCCTTTTCTAATGCACTTGGCATCCAGAGACCTGAACTCTGGACCCCCACCTGAATTGAGCTGTATGCACATCCTAAACCTAACAGTGGGATAGGTTTCTCTTCCTATTAACAACACAAATCCTATTCAGTCACACTTCAGTTATGACCAAACATGAGAGAACAGGGGCTGATGATTTGCCCAAGGTTGGTTTTGGTGAATGTACAATAATGCAAACAGTGTCTTCTAAGTGAACTTTACTGAAAACCTCTTATTTACTGACTTTGTCCTATAAATAATTGGATATGTATATCATTAAATTCACGTGAATTATGGGATATGCACAATAAGAAAATTTATATAATTTAAATCTGCCCATCAAAACAAAGATCCATTCAAACTATATCCTGTAGAAACTAACCAGGCTCTCTTCCATTTAGACCCTATACAAGATGACTCAGGCAAAGCGTGAGGCCCTTGAATGCTCTCACTCATGGGGCCTGCTGTCGTTCTTGACAATGCTATATCTCTCTGATCTATACTATGCCTTTGCTCTGAATAAAGCGTGCCTGGTACTTTTTAAGCTGTCTGCCCATTTCTTTTCTTGAAGAAGATGCCAAGAACATGAGAATACCCATCTCAGACTCAGCTACCAGTAGCAATTAATTGTAGTTATTCTAAACATGCACATTCTTTAAGAATATTTAAGACAACTTTCTTTGTTAAATATTTATTTATTTATTATGTATACAATATTCTGTGTGTATGCCTGCAGGCCAGAAGAGGGCGCCAGACCTCTTTACAGATGGTTGTGAGCCACCATGTGGTTGCTGGGAATTGAACTCAGGACCTTTGGAAGAGCAGGCAGTCCTCTTAACCACTGAGCCATCTCTCCAGCCCCTTAAGTCAACTTTCTATTATGACAAAATACCTGAGAAAATGTATAAATAAGTAGGAAAGGTTTCTTCACAGTGGGTATTTCAGTAGGCTTTGTCCATGGTGGCCTGATTGTATAGCTTCTGACCTGTGGAAATGCAGAGCCTGGTAGGATGGAGCACACCCTACAGCAGGCTTCCACCCAATTATACAAGGGAAGCAGAATGGGAAGTGAAGGGCCCAGGGTCTTTGCTGCTATAATTTATCCTCCCTCACTAGCCGGCAGCTCCTGAAGGTTCAACCACCTCCCAATAGCACTGCATACTCAGGAGCAAACTTTTGACACATGCCCTGTGGAGGGCATTTGAAATCCAAACTCTAATACAAAGCACATGTTCATTCTTTCCCTTTTAAGGTTTATATAAGTATATCCAGAGAAAGTCAAATCTGTCCTAAAAGAGATTATATCTCCTCATTAAAACTAAACTTTTGAGATGGCAAAGGGTGTGCACAAATCTTTTCCTGTCACCAGCCCACTTCAGCCTGGATGTGTAGCAACTGAAAGCAATTTCCTTTGATTTTTTTCCGGTGACCTTTATGAGACTAAACATCCTCTGCTCAAGCCTGCCTCCTGTAGGACTTGGCTATGCATCAAAAAGTACGGGTAATTGGCACTCCATTCTCATAGCCTTCTTCAGAGTCAAAGGTCAAGTGGAAGCAGAGACCAAGGCAAGTGCTCAGTGCGCACTCTCCTGGCTCAGTTAAAGCCTTTCTTTGCTTATCCCTGCATTGTATTTTGTGGCTGATTTTCCTAACAGGGAGCTTTGCTCATAATCTGTCCGTCCAAAACAGTGTGTGATTATGGTCACCACAGCCGAACGCCCACGTGGTGCATTTATTTCCTACGCTATTTACAATCACTGCAAATGACAGGAAAAAAAAATTGTCGGTCTGAATGCACAAACACCACTTTGACATCATTCATGAAGAGCACTACGGTGTGGTACAGGCAAGCTGGGTCTGTCAAGTCTAGAGGGGCGTGTCATTTGTTGCCTTGGTAACTTGTAGGAGCCGCTCCGCAATCGTGAGGCTGACGAGGGAGAGCTCTCTTCTCCCAGGATTTGGTGATTAGTGGAACACATCACAGTAGATTAATTGGAGATGTTTGGAGGGTTTTCCTTAATATTACAGGCACAGGGCTGGGGCATTGTTCCACTGTTGTGATTTGCCATCTGGACTGCTGCTAAATGGTAAGGTCCTCTTCTTCCCGAAGGGGAAAACAGGAGAAATGCCCCTGAACATTTCTTACGCCTGTTTAAACAATTTTCTGTGAGTGCACAGTAGGTCCTGCCACCCCTCCCCTCATATTCCCCTTCATTCTTCTTCTCTAAATAATCTAGCAAGGAGAAGGAAAGAAAGACATCTTAATGTCTACCAATTTCCCATTCTGACACCCAGTGTGGTGCCATTAAATAGTCCCCTTTTGGAGTGGGTCTAATTGGCCGGGATATGGGGGCTTTCTATTGATGCTTTCTAGCCAACTTCGTGTACTTGTATGTATATAATTTATCACGTGAAGGTCACTTTCTTCACCCTTATTATTCTGCTGTTCAAATTGTCATTCACCGTGAATTTCCATGTAATTAACGGGTTTGGTGGCAATTTCAAGCACTTCAGAGAGACAAAGGCGAACCTGAGAAATGCAGCCCTCGTGCTCCAGCAAACACACTGGGAAGCGTTACTCGCCGCTCCTCTGGACCACCAGATGTCAGCCTAAAGTGCAGAACAGAGAAGAAACCATGTATTATAATGTGTGGTCTCGAGGGCCAGATGGAGTTTTACACAGCCGTGCAGGAAGGACCAGACAGTAGCGTTTAGACCACTGTGTTAGCACAACCCCAACTGCTTGCTCCACAGCGCTTTGGATGATGGAGTTTAATTTATGTGGATTGATTTTGTTAATTCCAATGGTTCAAAAGTCACTAATTACATCTGACTTTAGCTTTCTCCATGCTGTGGGAAGACAAACTGCCGGACAGAGGAGACACAGTCTTATTTTTACTATTGTTTTTTCCATTGGATGCCACGTGTGTGTGATTTACACAACAGCACTTTTATATATAGGAAGCAGTTTTTTTTATTTGACTTTTAACTAAGCACAAGTAAATGTAAATGCTAAACTAAGTTAATTCTGTGTCACTTTTTAATTTTTTTAAATATTTTATTTTTGTGTGTTACTTTTTATTTCACAATGTTAGCTCAACAACCAGGAGATGTAAAGATATTTTTTTTCCCCTAAATGTTAGTCACAAGCTCTAAATTGGAAGGTTGTAGATGTTGTTTGTCAGGATTAACTGACTGTGTTTTAGGCTAGCAGAAGATGTCTGTTGTAATTTTCATTAATGTATTCGGCATTAAATATGGTGGCAAACTCCATTAACACACCCATAAAAACAAATGGTGAGAGACAGAAGCAAAGGGATTTTACTTCTTGTCTTTTGAATGTCACAGAAGATGGGGGATTACATTAAATAACAGTGATGGAAGAGAAGGGGACAGAGATCAAGGGAGAGTCGGAAAGAGAGAAAGAGAGAGTTCACTGTTGTTTGCTTTGTTTGGGACTTGTACTTGCTGGTTTTGCTGCTATATCAATGAAACAGTTTTTCTACCATCTCTGCAGTTTCTTCTTGAATTTTGAGCCCTGACATTTATTTGAATAGTAGCAACCAGGTTCTTATCTTTCAGTTCATTCTACTGAACTATATACGAAAGCTCCATTCTCTTTGGAGCCAATGGTAGTAAGAATACAATCTCATATTTGCTTATTTACTCTGAGACTAAAAGCACCTATGACATTCTACATATGTGAATTTTATTACCTTCTTCATAGTGTGCTGTCAACATAGGCATGTGAATTTCAGAATGGTTGAAGGCCTATGGCTGTATATCACCATGAGGTCGTGGCCTACCAGTAAAGTTTTAGCATCTCTAACTCTGGAGGCTCCCTGGGGTCTCTCTGACTACCTTCCCCTTCTCAGCATTCCTTTTGGTTTTCCCCACCTAGCTCTGTTTCCCCACAGCTCTGCTATAGGCCCAAAGCAGTTCCTTTATTAACCAATGAAAACAACACATAGACAGAAGAACCTCCTACACCATCTGTCCTTTTAGCAATAAAGTATGAAGAAAACTGAAATGATACCCAACACGTTTATCCAAATGTTTGCCATCAGTAGGTACAGGTACGAAATAATGACCCTATTTCCATGAGTACAATTAGAAACTGAACCAGACTATGAACTTTCAAACAGAAAATGAAATCACATGTGAAACAAAGAGGTTTTATTTTTTTATTTTTTGTTGTTCCCTCTAAAAGCAGCAAAGGAATTAAGCCCAGCGCAGCCTGGCTGTGAGCTACAAAGTGTCAGGTCAAAAGAATCTGGTGAGAGGGCTCAGTGGGAAAGAGCAATCTGGTGGCCTGAGTTTGAGTCCCTAAACCATAAAAAGAATGAAGAGAAAAGAACAAAATTATTCTCTGGTCCCTTTACAGGTACTCTGGTATGCACACACAAACACACACACACTTATATGCTGATAATAATAAGTATGAAGTAATTTTAAAAAGGTATTAATGTCGTTCTGACCAACAACTGCAAGCAAGAGCTGCAGGTCAGAGGATGTCGCATGGGGAGAATTCTGTACTTGTAATTAATTGTTCAGCTCATGGAGTGTGATGAGAACTTCTTTTAGGACCTATCCACCTAAATCTGCACCCACCAAATGTAAAATCTGGATGGGGGCCCTGTCATTCTTTGAAATCCTAATCTCTCTACATCAATCATTCATGGCAGTCAGTGTTTTTCTTCCTTTTCTTCTTTCCATCTACTCTTTCAGTTAAGCAAAATAACTCTTTAAACAACTTTTATCTCCTTGCTTTCTGGTCATCCACCTTCTTAAGAAGCACCTTTGGATGCGTAACCTTGGATTTCCCCTGTTCTTTCCACAAACATCTGCTTTGCAGGAAACAGTCTACTTGTCTTAGTTAGGGTTTCTATTGCTGTGAAGAAATGCCATGACCATGGCATAAAGGAAGATATTTGATTGGGTGGCTTATAGTTCAGTGGTTCAATCAGTTACCATAGTGGGACATGACATGATGCAGGCAGATATGGCGCTGGAGCAGCTGAGAATTCTACATCTTTGATCTGTAGGCAATAGGTAGTAAACTGACGCACTGGGTGTGGATTGAGCATAGATGAGACCTCAAAGTCTGCCTCCACAGTGATACACTTCCTCCAACCAAGCCGTACCTCCTACTAATGCAAGTCCACAACACCACTGGAGTTCCTCTTCAGCCTTGCCTAGTCTAGCATGAACAGGATCTGTCAGAGCTAGTGTCACGTTAGACCCTGAGCTAAGGGAACACTCATTCTTTTCTGAAGTGACAGCACGATGGGACAAGAACTACCACAAGCCTTAGGCATGGTGCTAATCCTGAAATTATCCAGAAATACCACTTCCACCATTTTGGCTGAGTTCAAGTAAGCTTTTGTTAAAACTTTAAATACTGATCAAAACAGAATTTGGTTAGGATACCACCTGAAAACTTTCCAGCTGTGTGACCCTACGACATGTGTTAGTGGGGCTTATATGAACAAATCCCATACCATACTTCCCCACGAGGCTTTGTTGTTATTTTCTAAGAATTACGACTCCCAGAATCCCAGCAAGTTATCTGGTTCTTAGAAAAGTGTGGCTTATAGGTTAACTTAGAGTATAATGTAGAACTACAACTCCCAGCATTCCCTCACCTGGTCATTGGGCAGGTGGAGATTACAAGCTAACTTCAGGTCTAAAATTGTTTTACAAGTCTCCATGCAGTTACTTTGCGAAGTACTATACACATATATGCAAAACTGTGAGGGATTTAATGAATCATAAGCTGTTATGCCCAAATCCACGAAGTCCCCACAAAAGCCAACAAGGATACCAAGTCCTGTATGTAAAAGCAAAGAGCCTTTATTTTAATCAAGTTTGCAAACTCCGTCTCTCTGCATGCCCAATGCATTGAAATAAATGAAGGACCCCCCCCCCCCGCCGGGCTCAGTTAGATTTGGGTGTTTATAGTAGTAAAGGTGGGGGTGAGGGGTTTCTGAGATTTAGGATTCTTGATTGGCTGACGTCTGTCTAGGGTGTCCTGAGGAGTGTGTGCTGGCAGGTGATCCTATCTACAGCAGTTGGAATGTTAGGCATTTCATTTGAATGGCTTATTCTTGGGTGGTGATCAGGTAATCTCAGTTTGTAACCAGGTATTGCCTCAGGGTAAACTACTGAGACTCAGGCTTCTATTTAAATTTATCTATGGCCAGAGTTTTACTTTGGCAGGTGATAATGGTTGGAGGTTAAGGAACTTTTTTGGGTGACCTGCCCATACTTAGCTTATCATTTGGCTGCTCCCCACCCCCCACAATGCTAACAGTGTCCTAGAAGAAAGACGTGCCACCCTTGCCTTACGTGCTCTATTTTAGCTCATAATCTCTCCTTTAAAACAGTTCATTGACTGTAACTTCTATTTAGCATCTACTGTGCTTCTGTGCTAAATTCAAATATTCGCATTCTTGAAATTCAGTTTTGATCCCTCTTTAGCAACTTCTCAGCATTTTTCTTTAAAAAAAAATCTATGGCTGAAAAAGTAGGGTGCTTGTGCAAGTTAGTTTTAATCAACCTGACACAGGTTAGAGTCACCTGGGAAGAGGAAACCTCAGTTGTGGAATTAACTCGACTGTCCCATAGGCATTTCTATGGGGCATAGTCTTGACTGATGACTTATACCGAGGCCACAGCCCACTGCTGGTGGTGCCACTCCTGAGCAGGCGGTCCTGGACTATATGAGAAAGCAGTCTGTGGAAGTCACAGAGAGGAAGCCAGTAAGCAGCCTTTTCCCATAGTTTCTGCTTCAGTTTCTGCCTGTAGGTTCTTGCTCAGTATTCCTGCTTTGACTTCTCTTGGTGACAGATTGTGTCTTAGAAATTCTAAGATGACATAGACCCCTTCCTCCTCAGGTTGCTTTTTGATCCTGGTATATGTGTGTGTGTGTGTGTGTGTGTGTATATATATATATATATATATATATATATATATATATATATATATATATATATATATATATATATATATATATATATATCTCAATCACAACAACAGAGAGCTAACTAGAACAGTGTGTTAAAGTTTACAGTCCTTTAGAGCTAACTAGAACAGTGTGTTAAAGTTTACAGTCCTTTAAGGTCACCTAAACGCTTGAACTACTTTTTAGCACTCATTCAAAGACCTCCTCAGATCAACTAAAGCAAACACTCTGATGACTGCTAAGTGTAGTGATATTGTTACTGTTTAAGGAAATCTGGCCTTTGGTGTGCTGTGTACCAAGGCTAAGGAGGATTGGTAGGACATAACACTGTATTGAAACACCTGGATAAATCCAGGTATCCCCAAAGAAAGCCCTGGATAAATCCAGCCCTCCCCCCCACCCCCAAGCAGGAAGAAATAGCCAAAAATCTAAGCAGAAAGAGAAGAATCAAAAATCTAGGATTAGCCGGTTTAGTGACAGTGTTTCAGGAACTAGCTGAAGATAAAGTTAGATTGTAATGTTGAGAATAATCTTGAGAAACAGGGAGTTTCCCCCTTGTGATTATCATTGGTATTTTTGGAATACTGTGTTTCAGGAACTAGCTGATTATGATCTTGAGTGATCTTGAGAGGCAGGGAGTTGCCCCCTTGTGATTTTCTGTGACATCCTCCCTGCCCCTTTTGGATCATTGGGCTGTGGTTTCTTCCCTTAAAACCCATACTCTAGGTCACTCGGGGTTGAACTCTTCCCCTGCGTGGGCTGTGAGTCTCGGCCCCAGTGCACTGGTTCCCATCTCATCTCATCGATTAAAGCCTTGTGTGATTGCAGCAAGGACGGTCTCTCATGAGTTACTGGGGGGGGGGGGTCGTGTTATCCCTAGACTTGAGTGAGAGTCTTCCCACACGGGGGGTCTTTCAGTATACCTATACTAACCCAGGCTAATCTCCTGGCCTCTCATCTGAGTAATTAATTTTGCAGTAACTTTCCTTGCTCTTAGTTAGGCTTTGGATAAGGAAAGGGGGATTGGAGAGAGGTAAAGTCTGTCTTTCAAACAAAAGGCCTTTAACAAGCCTGGCCATAGAGTGCAATTCTGTAGTAGAGATGGAGAAAAGGTGTACCTTTAAGACTTCATAGGGAAAGGGTGCAGTCTTTGTAATGGATTAATAAAATCCTGGTGATCCCTGAGAGGCACAGCAGGCAGCAGGACATGAGATCACTGTAATGGAAAAATTAAAAATGCTGCAGGATTCCTGGTGGCAGTAGGCAGCAGAAATGCTGTAGATCCCCAAGCAGTGGTAGGGGGTCATATGGCAGCAGGCAGTGGGCCTCTTAGAAATATATGTTTATACCTGTGGACAAGAGCTGTCCTCAGCCTCATCAAAGGCTCTTCTTTTGCAGTGAAGAGTGTGTAACAGAGACTTAGGGCTGGTCAAGATGTCGACACTAAGTGATTATTGAGTGCTTAGCATTAAACAGTATAAACATACTATCCATCCCCTTCTCACAGCACTGAGAACATAGTGGAAGGTGTGGGGGAGAGAATATAAGACAATGATATGAAGAAAGATAAGGAGAAAGAGAGCGAAATGCTGTCTTACAGGGATGGCATTCATAAACTTATAGACACTCTATTGTCTGCATAGGGCTTGTACAAGACTGAGCCAATAAACATTCGGTCATGGATTGGGGAAGAGTCATGATTCCACATCTTATCCAGGAGAGCAAATGGGAGTGGAGGACTGCTGAAGGAGATCTTTAGGGAGGCAGCCATGAATATGATGTTTCTGCTCCAGGGGATAGTTTCACACATAGACCCAGGGGACCTAAGTGTAATAGATCGCTAAGTGGATCAGAAAGCATAAGCAAAAATATATGAAAGTGGGCTGGGGACTTCGTAGAAAGAGGGAAAAGGTTAGTTGGAAAATAGGGAAAAAGAGGGTAGAAGGTTGTAATCAATATGTACTACATAGGATGTACTACATACATGCATGAAATCATCAAAGAATATTGGCTTAAGGTTCCTATTACTGTGAAGATACACCATTGTTATTCTTTTAAAGTGGCAAATATCCTGAGTGGGGCCGTGGTGGGTTATCTAAGGGGCTGTGGCTCCCTGAGGGGCAGTGGCAGCAGTCCATGAGGTATAGCTGGTCCCACCACCTGAGGCCTCAGCAGGTTCCAGGTGGGTGGGAGACCATGTGGGTGAGAGACAGACAGATTACCATGCAGAGAGAGTTTAGGTATGGAGTTTATTTGGTGGGTTATGGAAGGGAATGAGAAGGGGAAATGGTAGATGGGAGAAGAGAGAGAGAGAGAGAGAGAGAGAGAGAGAGAGAGAGAGAGAGAGAGAGGCAGCAGCCACCTCTTCAGAAGAGGGATGGAAAGAGATAGAGCACAGGCTGGATGAGGCAGAAGACCCACTTGCTTCTGCAGAAGGAGGGAGTGAGTGGAGCTTGTCAAGGTGACAAGACAAGCCAGCAGCACATCATAACACCCATGACCATGGCAACTCTTATAAAGAAAAACATTTAATTGGATGGCTTACAGTTTCAGAGATTTAGTCCATTATCACAGTGATGGGACATGGTAGCATGTATGTAGAAAAGGTGCTGAGAGTGGAGAAGGAGCTCCATCTTGATCCTGCAGGTAACAGGGAGCAGTCTCAGACACTGGTTCTGATTTGAGTCTATATGAGACCTCAAAGCTTGCCTCCATAGTGACACACTTCCTCCCACAAATCCTCATCTGCTCCAAAGCCACAGCTTCTAGTAATACCACTCCCTATAAGCTTATTGGGGCCAATTACATTCAAATTACCAAAAATACATCAACACAAATGTAATTTTTTAAAGAAAGAGATTTCAGAGAGGATTGCCTGATATGGGATTTCCATCTGTATGCTGTGAATACCATGGATTAATAAAGAAACTACTTTGGACCTATAGCAAGGCAGAACTTGCCTAGGTTGGGAAAACTAAACTGAATGCTGGGAAGAAGTCATGCAGCCCCACCAAAGACAGATGCTAGAGCCTTAGCCAGTGAGCCACAGCCATGTGGCGACACACAGATTACTAGAAATGGGTTAAATTATGTAAGAGTTAGCCAATACGAAGCTAGAGCTAAAGGGCCAAGCAATGATTTAAATAATATAGTTTCTATGTGATTATTTTGGGACTGAGCAGCTGGGAGCCAACAAGCAGGCTCTCCCAACAATTACCCAAAAGGATATCATGCAAAACTCGTTTTTACCCATCCTTTTTATACACATTCCTAGTTAGTTATCTCCCTGTGTGAGAAACCAAGACATGTTACCACAAGAAAAATTATTACTGTACTCAAGGAAAAGTATATTCAATGGAACTTTCTGCCTGTTTCCTTTTCTCTAAGTAGATAGTAATTCACAAACACAGCAGGTAACCCTGCCCATTAAAGCAAAGTCAACAGCCAAGAGCCTTTATTCCCCCATGGGCTTGGAAATGCCTCAGGGAAATCTACATTAGCAATCTATACAAGATAGGCATCTGCCAGTGATTGGTTTTTCATCAAGCTGCAGCCTGATAGATTCAAAATTTCTTCCCTTTATCCTTTGAGACTCTTAAATCTTGTTCTTTTTTTCTTTTTTCTTGATTTTATTGAGCTATACAATTTTCTCTTCTCTCCTCCCTTCTTCTCCTCTCCCATGGTCCCCATGCTCCCAATTTATTCAGGAGATCTTGTCTTTTTTTTACTTCCCATGTAGACTAGATCCATGTATGTCTCTCTTAGGGTCCTCATTGTTGTCTAGATTCTTTGGAATTGTGATTTGTAGGCTGGTTTTCTTTGCTTTAAGTTTAAAAACCACTTAAATCTTGTTTTTGAAGATGCCAAACAAGCTGGAATTTAAAACTGCCTCTTGAAGAATTATTCATTTCTTGGATGTCTTCCACTTGCATGTGACAGACATATGTTAACTAATGTACCATTATTTATCCCTTGTTAATCTTTAGCTTGTAAAAAACACCTCGGTCACATGGTTATGTTATTTTAAAATGTTTAGAGATTTAGAAAATTAAAATTATGGATTCAGAAATATTAAATCATGCAATCATATGTTTTATAGGCTATTAGAAATTATTCACATATCTGTAATTAGAAGAAAATTGCATGCTGAGAAATGAAGTTTTTTTTCAATAGTAAATTCACTGTATCTCAAACTTAAAAGGAATGAAAAAGAAAGAAATGAGTAAGCATTCTAATCTTCAGCTGGTATGAGAACCTCACAGAATTTGGAAGATTCTCTTGCCTTCAATTCCTTCATTAAAATTATTAAAGGCATTGGAATTACCTAAATAATGTCAATTAATATTTAATGAGTAATTGATCAAAGTCAGACATGAACCAGCTGTTAAAACAAAGCAAAAACAAAATAAAAAAAAAGCAAAAACAAAGGAAATGCCTTTCAGGATTCTGTATAGACAGTGTCCTTTGAACCATTTTTTCAACTAGTCTGTTAGAATGTCCTAAACATTTGTAAGTTCAAAAGCAGGTAGTTATCTTCTGTTCTCTAGTCAATCAATAAGAAATACAAATCTTTGGATTTGTAATCAGTGAAGTAAATCTTGTGTTCCCTAAAACTGAGAGACTAGTGAAGTGATTACTTATATTTTTCTGTTATTAAATAAAACTTGGGAGTCAGATATTGGGGTGAAAATCCGAATGATCTCAGAAGGGACAGAGAAACAACCAGTGACCTCTTTGCTCTCTTTCTCCTTCCAGTCCAAAAGCTCCTGTGAATCTTTCTAAAGCACTCCTTACTACTTCCTGTGTCTCTCTATATGTCCTGTGTCCTTCTGACTGTCTTTAGATCATGAAGGAATTGTCCAGTATCCATTACAAGGGAAACAGAGCCCTGTGCAGAAACACTTTCTCCCTATAAAAGGATTCGAGAAAAAGAGACGTATCTACAAAGGGTGACTTACTACAATGTCAATGTCTGTGAAAGTTCAGACTGTTACAGGTCTGAGAAGCTAATTAGAATTTCTGTCATCTATCTTCAGCCCCTCAAAGAGCCATTTTTTTTTTTTTGCTCAGAGCTGATAAATATATAAAAACATTTGAAATGTATTTTCTTAACAGAACCCTATTATCCCCAGTGGAAAGGTTAAGAATGCTATCAGATGATCTCTGAGACTCATAAATGAGATTACTCTACTTGATGCAGAGGATGGTTCCACCAATTGTATTTTTTTAATGCCTTGATTTATATCTTTCTCTAGGGGGCATTTTCCATCCTGTCAGCTGCTCCCAAATAACCATACAGAGACAATTTATTAATTATAAATGCTAGGCTACTAACTTATGCTTGTTATTAACTAATTCTTATAACTTAAATTAACCCATATTTCTTATTTACTTCTGCCACGTGGTGGTGTTTTCTTTCAGCATGGAACTTTTATCTTGCTTCCTCCACGTCTGCTTGAGACTCCCCCGACTATCCCCTCTGGTTCCCAGCATCCTCTTAGTCTGGTTGTCCTGCCTAACCTCCTCCTGCCCAGCTATAGACCAGTCAGCTCCTTATTCAACCACTGAGACTACAAATATTCACAGTGTACAAAAAAAAGTTTATTCCACAGTAACTTTCTTTGTTCTGTTAATATAAAAAACTCCATGAAACTGCCTCTACACTGGTACACTGCCTTTGGGGAGACCTATACCTATTTTTCCACACCATGGCTACTCATATTTTGCTTCCGAAAAAAATTGTGTGTTTTATTAATTTGAAAAGAGAACTGTTTATTTCTAGGGCAATTTTATTTTATTTTATTTTATTTTTTTTGGTTTTTCGAGACAGGGTTTCTCTGTGGTTTTGGAGCCTGTCCTGGAACTAGCTCT
>NC_022029.1:12311642-12319729 GCF_000317375.1 Microtus ochrogaster
ACTAGCTCTGTAGACCAGGCTGGTCTCGAACTCACAAAGATCCGCCTGCCTCTGCCTCCCAAGTGCTGGGATTAAAGGCGTGCGCCACCACCGCCTGGCTCTAGGGCAATTTTAATACACAAATTTGGGTCTAGCACAAGTTTTAGTCTATAGACAGAATAGCCTCATCTAGTAGATCACATTCACAAAGCCACTGGCTCCAGGGGTTGATTTCATAGGCAACTATGGACCTAAGACACAACATCACAGCTTCTGAATATAGTGAAGACCCTCAGTTTCGATCATTCATGAGATGTGGCACATGAGATATGAACTACTTACCGAATGACAGCAATGGTGTTCTTAGAAAAACTGTCTCTTTGTGAGTCAGTTCCTGAAGAAGATGGTACTTCGGGGCACAGATCAAAATTACCACAATCTGGGTGGGTGAAGCACAATTCAGGGTGGCGATTTTGGAGTCTTGGTATTGTGCCCACTGCAAAGAATGAGCTAGTTAACTGTGTGCCTTTTGCTCAGACAGGTAGATCAGCACTTTCTCAGGCAGTTTATTTTATTTTTTAAAAAATATTTATTTATTTATTATGTATACAATATTCTGTCTGTGTGTTTGCGTGCAGGCCAGAGGAGGGCAGCAGACCTCATTACAGATGGTTGTGAGCCACCATGTGGTTGCTGGGAATTGAACTCAGGACCTTTGGAAGAGCAGGCAATGCTCTTAACCACTGAGCCATCTCTCCAGCCCCCTCTCAGGTAGTTTAATGGCCCTTGCTGACTAAGGGCTTTAGATCAAACTATTATAAAACACATATAGGTGGTATGGTATAAGGCAAAAATGGTCTCTTTTAGAAAATCAAGACAACCTAAAGGACTTAATTCAAGTAGGGGTGGCACAAAATAAAAAGAAAGAGGGTTGAAATGACCAGGGCTTCGTATGGCAGTAAAGGATGGGCACTACAAAATAATGTGTCCATGAGTATTAATGCAAAGCACTACTCTGACCTCAAAAGCAATGAGTTTATTCTATAGTCATGTCTCAGGAAACATAAAGCTGTATTTCCCCAGGTCTCATAAAGGAAGAGGTAAGTATTTGAGGAAGAGATACAGGAGACAAAGACCAAATGTTAAAAATCACTTCAAAAGGCAAAGAAAACCAAGACAGACAAAAACAGAAAATCAAATGCTTTCACAGTTGTAAAAGTGAACAAAACACTTAAAACAAGTTGAAGTCAGAATCATAATGTCTTTAGGGATCCTTGAGTAAACAAAACACAACCAGAGGTTTAGGCCAGAATGCTTTTTCTTTCAAATCAAACTTTTTTTTTTTTTCAGGTTAGCGGCTACACCCGAATTTACTGATATTTTAACTGTGGCCTCTGCCTAGGCTGTGACCTGGCAGGATTTCCAGTCCCACAGGCCCTGGCTCTGCCTGTTTTAAATGTAGTTTTAAACTAAGTCTCTATCGTTCTTTTTACCAATAAAGATTTGGGAGTCAGATGTTGGGGTGAAAACCTGTTAGCTCAGAGAGGCTAAGAAGCAACTAGCTGGTCTTCTCTTTTGGCCAGAGACCTAGAGAGTATCTCTCCAGTTGTCCCAAACCAAAAATACCTCAAGACTCCAAGTCCCTCCTTAATCCTTCCTGTCTGTCTTTCTTTCTGAATTCTGGATCCTCCATACTCTTTATGGCCAATTCTGGTCAACTAGTCTATGGCTAATACTGGTCAACGAGCCCCTGGATTTGACCCCTGTTCCAAGGCTGATTTTATTAACACTGTCTATGGCTTTACAATGCCATCAAATATCCTTGTAACAGCAAAATTTAGACATCTTAAATTAAATGCTTTGGAAGCAGATTCTGCATGTATCTATTAAATTAGGATCCTGAATTAACCAATAAAGAGACAACAAATGGATTGTTAGACAAACAAAGAGAAGTCTGGAGTCCTGTGAAAAATTTACACAATCTACCTGAGGAAGTAACATCAAATGGGCCTAGATTCAATGGGTCCATAGCAGAAACCTCATTTTCATTATGAAAAGTAGATCAGTTTTTGGATCCCCACCTTGTGGTATCCTAACTGTTGATGCAAAATGCACAGCTCTCTCCTCAAGGAGAAAAGAGACAAATTATTTGAAAACCATGTTTAGTGACCTTGGTCCAGAAAACATGGAGCTAGGTTACCCCAGGTTCCATGTTCTCTCATAGAAGCAGTTTTATAAAGTTGTGTACTACCAGAATAAAGCCATAAATCAAACACTTAAAAACTATGTTGGTGAGAATATCAGAGAGGTGGGTTACAGCACAACAGAGGATTCTTGATTATAGGGCTCAGCTGTTGCCTGATGACACTCTTGGCTTTTGGGTTGGTGTAAGAAGTCTACTAAGTTAGGAGATTTGAAAATAATTTTTATCAATTAGTCACAAAATGTGAGCTCCAGCTCAAAGGAGGGCAAGGAAAGCTTAACTTAAACTAAGATAAGGTAATTAGTCTCTGAACCTATAATATCTCAACCCCTGTACATCACTGTGCTTCTAATCAGTCTTTGAAGACACAGATTCTTCCCAGTACTTCTGCCAAGGGAAAGCTCTTGGCTTAGAGCAGTCTGTTCATACTGATCCATCTTCACCCCCTCCACCCCCACAGTTCTCATGATGCCTCTCACTGTGTGAACCTTCAGTTTTAGAGGAGAGTGAATGCAGGCTAGCAATCAAATGGGCAGATAAAACTTGAGAACTTTCATTAATTTCAGCAAAGATTTTTATTTATGCATAGGGGTAGAGTGGGTTCAAGTTCTTAATGAATTTCAAAGGTGGGGGGAAGTCAGGTTATAATTGCTGGCACAATAGTTGATTTAAAACAGTTAGGTGAGGAAACAGCAACAAAATTTACCAGAGGATTAAACCTGCAAACTCAGCCATCACTGAGAGAGAAAAAAATGAAGCAACTACAAGAATGAACTATTTATTACTAGTTTGGTCAAGGTCATCTTTAATCTCCACACTCTTTCTCCAGATAACTAATGATACCGATGGAACTCCTCCTTAGGCAGGAGACTACCTTCATCAGTACTAGCAGTAAACCTCTAAGTAAACCTCTGAGCACTTCCAACCCATGTCTGAAGTCCAGTTCACATCTTTATACAGGAATCATGAAAGATATGGCCTTCTGGTTATATGAATGGCTTTACCTGCTGTTCTACTCTGCTAAGTATTTCACACAAGACAGATCTGACTCAGAAGAAATATATAGCTAAGATATAATAAATACAAATTAGCAAGTTTTCACAGGTGAAAAGGAGAAGAAAAGTTCCCTTGCTTTGGTTTTATACCTGTCAATACCTAATAAAGCATATCTCTTTTGTTGCTGTTATTGTAAAACAGGAGATACAAGTAAGCATAAATGACTGAAATGTCTTCAGACACAGAAAGTATGTGTTATATAGCAATTAACTGGATCATTTAGGAGTTTGTGTGTGTGTGTGTATAAGTACATGTTTGACTTGTGTTTCTTTGATTAATTCAGCTCATTTAAAATCTAGTCTTTCATTCTTAGAAATTATTTGACCAAGTTGCTGCATGCCATATGTTTTTCCATTTTAAAATGTTCTGGGTCTTGTCTCTCATGTCACAGTTTTCAGGAAGTAGTGCAGTCTTTTTAATGTTTCTTTCTAATTCTGAAGCAACCTTTAAAAAAATCAGTTTTTTTTTCTGTGTCAAAATTTTTAAAAAGCTAATCTTCCAATGCTTTTAGTTCTTAAAGTTTTAATCCTTTGTATAGTCCCTTTCATCTAGTAATCCCACCCCAGATTTTAAAAAAGATGAAAGAAAAGAGAAGAAAAAGGAAATGAAAAGGAAAGAAAAGAAAGAAAAAGAAAAGTAAAATATCCCAAGCCTCACTATGTAGCTGGCCTTGAGCTCATTGAAATCTGCTGAAGATTAAAGGTGTTTGCCACCACACCCAGCATAAATCCTTCCCTTTCATCTTTGAGTTAGGTTTATATTTTTGCAGAGCTATTGCCTGGTACAAAGTACAATGTCAAGGTTTCTGGGAGAAGCATGTCAAAACAGTCTACTTACTTGCCGTCAGTCATACATAGTACCTGACAGGCTGCTTGCGACTGATCGTTGTCTGTGAATAAATCTACTGACTGACATGTGGCTACATGAGAGTGCCCCAGATGACTTAGATGATAACAGAGTCGTGCACGAGACTGAAGTCACAGTGAGCATCAGGCAGAGCCTGAGAAATAATGCAAGCAATAATAAATATTTAAGGAGGGGTCACAACCCCCATGTTTCGGTTATGTCGAGGCTTCTGTTTGTGTGCGTGAAATTATTTGGTGCATGTATGGAAAAGAAGGCTGTCTGTACACATGTTTAAAATGTGATTTCATAGTTGTTTTCTGGTTTATTCATCTCTTTTCTCCATTCAGAAGAGAAGAAGGGAGAGAGAGGGTAGGGAAGAAGGAAGAGAGAGAGGAGGAGGAATGGAGGAAGAGAGAAATAAGGGAGGGAAGACAAAAGGAAGAAAGAGATGGAAAAGAGAAGTTACCAGTATGATCAATGTCTCAGTAATTCAACACTTTTCTCCTCAAACCATTGAGATTTAACTCTTTGTTCTCAAGATCCTTCCTGCTCAGGGAGTAAATACCAAAGGGCTTCACATTCTTGTCAAACAATTTCTACATTCATTTCCACAAAAGTCTCATCGATTTTGTTTATGCTCCACACTTAATGAGTGCTAAGCCAACAAGGAAATAGTTAAAAACACTGCTTTAGTGAGGCAGATCAAACCACAGTAGGAAATGATTTGGTTAAACTGATGCTGTCAATCATCACCACAAACTCTTCTAAAGTGACTGTTGTGAGAATTAATTCCTTTTCCAGGAAGACAATGTCTCCTGTCTCCACGTAAGTCCCTAAAATGAAAGGAGAATTTCATCAAAGCTCATCAGAAGGGAAGCTTGGGTAATTGCTTCCCCATCGCTGCAAAGACAGAGTCCTCCACCTGCATCACTAGCCTTTAGCACATCCCTAGCTAGATCCAGAGTGCTTGTGCAATCAGGGCAGAATTACATTGCTTAAAAATGGCTTCAGAGGTCCCTATGGGAACTTCTAGAAGATCAGGTGGGGGTTCAGTGGCCATTCCTATCCCCTCCTTTTTAAGAGCTTGTCATTAGAAACAGGTCCTCTGGTGATGGTCCCTTACAAGTAATGACATCTGCTTTGGTGAAGAGAGCAACTTCTCTCTCTGCTCAAAGGACCACTTTCTACAATGTTGCCACATCAGTGCTACATGCAAAAGATCATGAAACACTGCAGAAAAGCTTTTCAGTTTGAGTTGATTACTGCACAGTCATTCTAAGTGATGATGGGGAAGAATGTGGGTAATGTTAGTATATCTTGAGCATAACCAGGACATGCTTGTACAATCTGGAACTCTCTATGTACACTGCATTAAAGACCCTTTCTGAAAGGCATTGAGTTCAGTCCATCATACCTTGTCTAATGGAACTTTCACAGATAGTGGGCTTTCACTTATGCACTGAGTAAAATAGTTCCATTCATTTATATCCTTATCAATGCTTGTAATTTTCAGGTATTTTATTTTTAATAGTTTCGTGATGGGGGTTCATGTGTCCTGGTATTTCTAGTTTGTACCCATGAGGCTGTCACTCATTTGTGTGCTCTGTGTTCTTGCAGATATTCTCTTCTGTCAAGGCTCTGTATAATTTAAACAACAATTTCAGAACATCTGGTTCATTGAATAAAAGCAATCTTTGTATAATTCACTGGAGAATCAGAGTTCATTCACAATTATATGAATGAGTTTGTGTTAGTTTAACATAGTAAGCAAGAGTTGGAGTTTGGCCTCAGACATGATTTATATTCCTCTAACATCTAGTTCAAATTAGTGGAAAACCTTTTCTGAATCTCTTGATAAAGTCTGGCAATAATACATAGTTTTGTAGGCTCTTAAATTCTCATTATTTGTAAAATGACTCAATATATTGCTATTTTTAGGTGTTGGAAGCATTTAAAGGAATGAAGTGCCCTAATGGTTTAACCAGAAACCCTGGGAAATGTCCCACACTTTCTCTTAATGAATGCATCAAAACATCATTAGAGCTATGGAGTCACCAAGTTCATATGAATTGTTCCTTCTCATGTGATGGATGGAAGTTCACAATCTTACTCTGTTCAGTATGAGGGAGGCTCACACTTCATGGTGATGGAGGCTCACAATCCTCCTTTACACAGGATGATGGAGGATCACAATCCTTTACACAGAGTGATAGAGACTCACAATCCTGCTTTAAACAGGGTGATGGAGACTCACAATCCTACCCTACACAGGGTGATAGAGAGTCACAATTTTCTTTTACACAGGGTGATGGAGGCTCACAATCCCCCTTTACACAGGATGATGGAGACTCACAATCCTACCTTAAACGGGTGATGGAGGCTCACAATCCTACTTTACACAGGGTGATAGAGTCTCACAATCCTGCTTTACACAGGGTGATGGAGACTCACAATCCTCCCTTAAACAGGGTGATATAGACTCACAATCCTGCTTTACACAGGGTGATGGAGGTTCACAGTCCTATCTTACACAGGGTGATAGAGAATCACAGTCCTACTTCACACAGGCTGATAGAGACTCACAATCCTACTTCACACAGGCTGATAGAGAATGAATCCTAGAACACACTGTGTAGACCAGGCTACCCTAGCACTCACAACATCCACCTGCCTCTGCCTTTTGGGTGCTAAGATTAAAGGTGTTTGCCATGGTGCCCTGTAATCTTGTAAGTCTTAATGAAAAGTGGAAAAGCACTGGGCAATGTTAGCAAAGACATGACAAAGAATAGACTCTACTGGAAGCAATAGCATTGAAATGAATGAGGTAATGCCATTTCATTCTGATTGTTCCCTGACTCCATTTTGTGTTTATTTCACGAAACCTCATGTCATATCCACCATAGTCATGCATTCTGTACTTTCTGTGACCTTGACCATGGTGGCCCAGATATATAACCCAAACAACCGATCAAGCTGCCAACACAAATCACACAAAGTTCCTTTGACCTACACTTGACAATGATGCCATTGCCTTTAAAAAGGTTGAGTTTTAGGACTGAGAATTCTTTGGAAACATAGCCTTTTCTCTTTTACCTGCTAATAAAGAACTCTAATTTGGCTCTATGTGCAAGGTAGTCTGTAATTTTCCCACCAGGACTTTAAGAGCGAATTCTAATTAAGAATACAAAAAAAAAAAAGAGTTCTGCCTTCAGCATCCACTGCCTCTGTTCCCACAGCTGCTTCAGGCTGTTCTTCCTAAACAGGAGCTGCTAGATCTGGAGATGTACCTGGAGATGGTGTAGCAGAGCAAGTACCTTCTTGAGAAACACCTGAAGCAGCCAGGTGATCTTTGTGATCTGTTCTTAGGAAGATGGACCCTGCAGCCAGTATCAATGCTAATAACAGTGTGTGGGAACACACACGGACAGTTTATGATCTTTGTGAACTACTCAGAATTGGACGTCAGATTCCTGATACAAACTACATATTTATAGCTAATTGTCCAGACAGAAGTTACTATAGTTTGGAGTTCTTTACAGGCCATTTACACTTCTGGGTAAATGGCCTGATCATATTACATTTTAAAGAGGAAATCATGGAAGTAGATAGATAATCCAGGTATGCAGATTTTATGATGTGAGTCAAATCAAACAAGGAAATGCTAATGCCTGGAGACACTGTACCAAAGCTTTTGACTTGCTCACAACATCAGCTTGAACAGATGAGCAGATTTTGGTTGTTCTTGATGCTTATCTCCTTATGTGAGAACACATGGATAAATGCAAATCTTTGAATGGAATCAGGGAATTCCTCACAAAGGAGCATTTTGTGACCTGGTATGGTCAGATGTTGAAATAAGAGCGGCGGAGCGGCTGGGCTGCGTCCCCCTGCGTCCCCAGCACAGTCCTCTCTCTGCGGGTTCTCTTTGTCCAATTTATGCAGCAGTCCAGGCAAGAACAGTTTCTTGCCCAAATGGCTATCCAACTCCATAAGGATCCTCTTC
>NC_022029.1:12329263-12338168 GCF_000317375.1 Microtus ochrogaster
CTGCGTCTGTCTGGCGTGGGAGAACCATGGCGACTCACTGACTCAGCTTCTTTCTCCCAGCATCCTGTTCTATTTTCTCCGCCTACCTGTGGGTTGGCCTATGAAATGGGTCTAGGCAGTTTCTTTATTAATAAGAAATCACTCCCACATCAGTCAGAGACTGAAGATGTAGACACTTGGGCCATTAGTCCCAAAGGCAGGGTGATGTGGGAAGTCCTTCTGTATATGTATAGCTTTTATTGGTTAATGAATAAAGCTGTTTTGGCCACTGGCTTAGCAGAAAAGAACAAGGTGGGAATAGAGGAGAAGACAGAATAGAACAAGCAGATAGAGGAGGAAAGTAGGCAGAGTCAGGGAGGTGTCATGTAACTGGTGGAGGAGAAAGATGCCCTTGTACTGGTACCAGTAAACCATGAGTCTTGTGGTAAAATATAAAATAATAGAAATGGGTTAATTTAAGATATAAGGGCTAGCTAGAAATACACTTATGCTATTGGCCAAACAGTATCACAATTAATATAGTTTCTGTGTGATTATTTCAGATCTGGGTGGCGGGGAAATGAAGAAACAGTCTCGGACCAAAAAGCAGGGTCTGGCTTTTTGGAACAAAAGTTGAGTTTGTTCATTTCAACAGTTTAAAATTTATCTGCAGAGCACCCGAGCTTGAGCTGGAAGGCTGGCAGTTTCTGTTTGACAAGAAGCTGGTTACAGTGTTGTCTGCCCCTAACTACTGCTACTGTGGAAACATTGTTTCCATCGTGGTCACAGACACTGGTGATATGAGAGAACCAAAGTTGTCCTGGCAAAGTCAGCACATGACCTTCCTCCTAGAACCAGGATTCTGTATTTCCTTTGAGACTTTTGTTATCATACTGGCCCATTTTTTTTTGTCCTCTTTTACACCAAATTTCTTGTATGACCCTTTACAGTATACTTTTTATTGATCATTTTGTGACTGAAATGCTACCTGCCTCTTGCTTTTCTAAAAATAAATAAATAAATAAAAGAAAGAAAGAATAAAACACTAAATTATCTACAGTTCCTTTTTGTTAGATGTCAATAGCAATGCGCTTCCATCAGTTCTGTCACCTCACCTGTCCCGTCCCGCCTTGCACATGTCTGAGAAGACACGTCTTATTACTCTTCACAAGAAATGTACATTGCCGCACGTAGCTCCTGCTTACTGGACGTTCTTGGAAGACAGAGTGTTTCCTTTTTGAAAAACAATTGATAATTTTCTGAAACATTCTTCCCTCCATATCATTCAGCCTTCTGATTCAGTTTGGTGAGTTTTAGAAATGTCTGCAGTAAAGTTGTCCAGTGGGCTGGATGGCTGTAGGTGACTGGGTTATGTGCAAGCTTCCCAGCTGAAGATTTCACTGTCCTTTGTTCGACAGTGTTTTAAAAGGATATAAAATAAATTTGTCCAAAGGGCAAAATAAAAAGAAAACTTATAAGAAAGAAAGGGTGGTAAGATGTTCAGTAGTAAAGAGGACCTAATGCTCTTTTAGATGACCAAGCATCCACCTAGAGATTCAAAAATGTCACTCCAGTTCCATGGGATTGAACACCCTCTAGACATAACCAGACTGTTGGTCTCCTTGGTTTTATGCACATGAACAGAACTGGTCGAACAACATTTCAATATGAATCAGGGAGGATCTCACAAACCCTCTTCATGAGCTGAGGAGCTATTAGCAATTGATGGCTTCTGGGAAGGAAAAGTAGGTTTTCTTTAAGGGAGAGGCTCATGGTAGGTGGATATGTTCTGGTGGATGGTCCTACGTACAAACTAGAATCAATGGGGTATAAAAAAAAAACTAGAAAGACTTGAAGCTGTTGTGAGGAAATAGAACTGGGAGGAGTAAGGAGAAGCCGTGGGGTGAGAATATAATTAAAAAAGCACGAGTAGAAAGACTCTGAGGAAGCAAGTATAAGAGACTGCTGGGCCATGTGATTGTGGAGACCATACTGTGGCTAGAGGGTGAGCACATAAATGCTGCGGTACTCTGAAAGAGGCACTCATCATGCAGTGGGCAGATGAAAACACAGACATCAGTTTCTCATTAATCGTGTTGGTCTGAAGGCAATTGTGGAAGTGCTGTGGTCAGCACTCTTTACGATGCTCTTAGCTGGCAAAGGAAATGCTTGATGGGAAAGCAGAACCATAATACCACCTCCCCATGAGCTGTCCCCGAGATCAAATAGATGTATCCTCTTTAGAAATTTAAAACTTTATGACTAAGTAAGCTATACCATCTCATTCAAGGAAATTAATAGTCTTAAGGAAACTGATATGTAGAGGAGATGTTGCCCAACTATTTGAAAAATATGTATTTAAGTTGTGTGCATTACTTAGATTGTTAGGGCTGACAAACAAAATACCACAGACTGGATGCGCAAGTAACAGAATTTTTCATTCTTTACAGTTCTGGGGGCTAACACTCCAGGATCAGGTTCTCTGCATGTTTAGATTCTTTTGAAATCTCTCTCTTACATTGGCACATAATCTTTACTGCCCATCTCAGCATAAGAACAGCAGTTGTCCTGGACTCTGGCTCCCAACAAGGATTGCATTTTAACTTAGTCATTTATTTTTTGCTTCAAAAATCATTCAAGTATCAACTTTTTAATGACCATGAAGACCTTCACAGCAGATGGAAAAGCAGTGAAAGAAGCATGGTAAAGTTTCTACATGATTTGGAGAAAGAAGGATTAACTTGAGAAGAAATGGTGAGCCCTGTGATCTGGGCAAAGGTTGCTAGGAGGACACTGCAGGGATATGAATGAGGCTAGGGGAGGGAAGGGTTATTTCATTTCCCAGGGGTGCTTCTATGCCTGTTCTTTTCATGCACTCTCAGCTCAGAAGGATCCATCTGCCATGTCAGCACATGTTGGGTGGCATCTCCTGATTCCCCATTTTCTATATAAGATACATCTTTAAAACACAAGTGTATTGGAGGGAGGCTGCTTGTTTGTTCCCTGCTGCTCGGCCCCGAAATATTCACTCAAAAACTATATTATTTAATTCACTGCTTGGCTCATTAGCTCTGGTTTCTTATTGGCTAACTCTTATATATGAATTTAATCCATCTCCATTAATCTGTACATCACCACGAGGTCATGGCCTGCCAGCAAACTTTCAGCGTGTCTGTCTCTGGCAGAGGATCCATGGCTTCTCTCTGACTCTGCCCTTCCTTTTCCCAGCATTCACTTTAGTTTTCCCCGCTTAGCTTTTTCTGCTCTACTACGGGCTCAAAGCAGTTCCTTTATTAACCAATGGTATATACAGCATACAGAGAGAAATCCCACATCACAAGTGCATCCGTTTCATTATTTTTTTGTATAGTCATATGGCATTTCTCTATTGCTACTTAAAAAAAAAACTATTAACTTTCATAATATATAAAATGTAGGTCTTTAGGGCCAAAAGTAATACAAGTTGAAACAGAGAACAAGGTTGATGGTCCCCTTTGTATACTAGATTAAGGCCAGGTATATTTAAACACTTGTATCATAAATTCATTTAAAATTATTATTTTATTTGTTTATTTTTTAAAATCAAAATATAGTTGCATAATTTCCCTTGCTCTTCTTTCTCCCTCTTGCTTCTCTCATATTCATCCCTCTTAAGTCCTCCCAAATTCATGGCTTCTGTAGTACGATTAATAAAAACCTGGAGACAGAAATTGGGGTTCAACCTGAAGGTCAGAAAAGTAAAACAGCCAGTCACTGACTCTTACCTTTACCTCAGTCCGAAATGGCGATCCTGCCTCCAGGAATCTCAGAATGAGACTGTGTGAGAGAGCTGTCTCCTCCTGTCTTATATTCCTCTCCAGTGCTGGGATTAAAAGTGTGCATTACTATGGCAAACTAGTGTGCCTACTGGGATTAAAGGCATATGTCACAACTGCCTAGTCTGTAAGGCTGACCAGTGCAGCTGTTTTACTCTCTTGAACTTCAGGCAAGCTTTATTTAATAAAATACAAATGAAATATCACTGCATGTTCCATTATTATTATTATTATTATTATTATTATTATTATTATTATTATTATTTAAAAACACATACTACATAATACATGCATAAGCATAAATACAACTGCTCAGTTTATATTGTGTTGGTCGATATATTTGCTTTCAAGGTGGACAACTTGATATTGGATAATCAATTAGGTGCCTCATCCCTGGGGAGACTGTTTCTCCTGATCTCAGGATAACTTAGTTGTCCTAGTTCTTTGTCTAAGGGTGGGTCACCATGAGACTTCCCCCTTCCGTGTTAGAATATCTATTGGTGGGCTTTTGTTTGTTTGTTTGTTTCTGTTGTTGTTCAGGTCTTGTTTCAGTAGCCATATTGTTAAAAGTATTGTAAGAGAAATTTAGTTGTAATTTCTCGGAGACATAATTTCGTATCAGTTTTCCTGGTCCTCTGGCTCTTACACTCTATGTTGTAGGACGTTTCCTGAGGCTTAGATTTAAGAGCTATGGTAGTAGATGTTACAATTGGGGTTTTGTACCCCATGATAGTTGTTAATTGTGATGGTCTTCATCTGTTACAAAGAAATATTTTTTTTTGATGAAGCCATCAATTATCTTTGAAGGTATTTAGAATGTAATTAGGAATTGCCATTTGATGGAGGAAGGTCATTGGTTGATTAAATAAAGAAGCTGCTTGCCCTGATAGGTTAGAACGTAGATGGGAGGAGTAAACAGAACAGAACTCTGGGAGGAAGAGGAAGTGAGCTCAGAGACTCGACAGCTCTCCTCTCGGGGGCAGATGCCTCGGAGAGACAAGATGCTCCACTCTTGCGGGCAAAGGTGAGAGCTCTGCTCTCTGAGGCACACGCGATGAAGCTCCGACCCAGGATGGACGTAGGCTAGAATCTTCCCGGTAAGCGCACCTTGGGGTGCTACACATAGATGATTAGAAATGGGCTAGTCCAGGTGCGAGAGTTAGCCTAGAAGAGAATGGGCCAAGCAGTGATTAAAAGAATACAGTGTCCGTGTAATTATTTCGGGTAAAGCTAGCCTTGGAGGCAGGTGGGGTGCTGGGCACGCAGCCCTGCCTCACCTATTACAACAGCCATTATTATTTATTATTATCATTATTCACACAGGGTCTTCCTGAATAGCACTGGATGAATTAGAACTCACTATGTAGACGGGACTCACCTTGAACTCACAGAGATATTCCTACTTCTGTCTCCTGACCACTCAAATTAAAGTGAGAATCACCATACTTGTCCATGTAGTAGTTAGGAAATGGAAGTAGAAGTTTCTCCTCTAAGATACATGACTTTACTAGCCCTGGGTCATTGCCTAGGTTTTCAGTACTAGGAATGATTTCTTTCCTGTTGAGCACAGCTTAAGACCAATTAGAGAGCTGTTAGTTAGAGCCAAGTTATGAGCGTCATTTTGCACTTCTAGGGATATCTTCGCTATCTTATCATTGTTGTGTTTTATAGGCATTACAACTGGTTAGGATTATTGATTGATTCCCTCCCTTAGAATCCTGCGCAGCATCTTTTGGTGCTATGAAAATTCGTCATCAGGGAGGAGGCTTTCAGATCAGATTCAGTGCAAATCCTTCGACGCCTGTGTCTGAAGTGCATGCTGTCTTCAAAATCAGGCAATTGACTTCAATTTTTGTGAGTCCAAGGGCAGCAGCATTAGGCTACATAGTTCTGCCAGTCTTTTGGACCCCCTTGACCAACAACAAGCAAGAGGGTTTCATATACCAGGTACTGGTGGTTTTGTTAGATAATCTATGGCCCTGGTTGGTGGGTGGCATTATCAGCCTAAGTTGCATAACTTTAATTAGACCATATATGTATACACACAGGCTTACATGTATTATATGTAGTTTTAGGTAAATAAAACATAATTCCTTATGGCTTTTCAAACATCCTTAGTATTGTTTTTCTCATTTTTCCCTTTTCTTCTATGCTGAGCTTCTATCTTCTCCCCAGTTAATGTATGTACACCGTTTTCTCCCATTTTTTTTCTTATTCACCATTTCTCTGGCACTGTACCCCATTCTTCTGCCCCGTCTTGGTGGTGTACCTCCTCTCCTGAAATAGTCCAGCTTCTCCTCTAAGCCACATGAATTCAATTAGCCTCTCATCCTTCACTCTTCCATTAACATCTTTTGCTCTCCTCCCAGGGTGCCTTTTATAACTTTTATGAAGCAGCAGTTCATAGATTTACACCCTCCCCTAGTGTAGTGTAGTGTGTGTGTGTGTGTGTGTGTGTGTGTGTGTATGACAGAGACTGACATCAGATGCTTTCTTGTATTGTTCTCTGTATTATTTTTTCAGCCAGTATATCTAACTGAACCCTGAGTTCATCTGTTGGCTATACTTGTTGTCTAGTAAGTTCTGAGATTACACCTGCTGTGGGAGAATGTTCTTATACCCTGTAAAGTTTTGTGATTTATATTGTTTTAACAAATGCTGATTGGCCAATAGCTAAACAGGAAGTATAGGCAGGGAAATGAGAACCAAAGAATTCTGGGAAGAGGAAAGGTTCAGTCTGCACTCATCACCGGGGCTCAGAGGAAGCAAGATGAGAATGCCTTGCTGATAAAATGTACCAAGCCCCATGGCTAACACAGACAAGAATTATGGGTTAATGTATGATGTAAGAGTTAGTTATTAAGAAAGCCTGAGCTAATAGGTGAACCATTTCATAATTAATGTAGGCCTCTGTGTATTTCTATAAGACTGAACGGCTGTGGAACCAGGTGGGATAGAAACCTCTGTCAACATACACCTGTCTCCACACTTACAGCCCCAGCATTAGAGTAACATGTACTTACTATCATTTGGGCTTTTATGTGAGTTTCTGCATGCTGGAAATATGAATTCAGGCTCTCTGTAAGAAACATTTTATCTAATGAGTAATCTTCCCAGTTCCAAAGCATTTATGCATTTAGTATATATCTCAGCTATTTCTTCATTCTTTTGAATTCTTGAGTTTGGTCTTTTGGTGTTGGAAGTTGTGATCATATTTTATTGTTTTTCTTTTTCTTGTGGATGCTTGAATGTACTATTTAATCAACTTTGATTATTCCTGTTACTTGAGAAATTTAACTGGAGATTCTTTTCACTCATATTTAGTCCACTGTGTTTTTATTTCCAACGTTTTCGTTAGTTGATTTTTTTAAAAAAAATCTTCATTTTCTTATTTTTTTTTCACTTTGTTGACTTTTTAAAATATATGTTTCTAATGTTCCCACCCTTTTCTTTTATGCTGTTGATATTCCAGGTCCTGGACTCAATTTACTTATTGGTTTGTACTCTGTTACAATCATTGATTGGTTCCCTAATCTCTTTGGAATTCCCTTGCATGTTACTTCTGTCATCATCCTTCACTATGGTTGCTGAAGATTTCTGATATTTGAGAGGAAACCTGTTTGTATTCTTCTTCATGATTGTTTCTGGCTTGTGGTTTGCACATGTGCTGATTGGGCTCTTTTGTTAGTCTCATTTGGGGAATCTTCTTACTTCATGTGATAATTGTAAGGGCCCATCCTCATAGAGGAGAAAACAAGCTTTTAGGGTTTGTCTTTCTTGAAGTTGGCTGGAAGCACAAAGCAATGACAGCCACTCTCAAAGCTGAGGCCTCCTTATCAGCCATCACTGTGGTGACAAGGTCGCCATTTTCTGCTTCAGCTCAGTATCAGACCTCCATGTTTCCCTGGTACTTTCAAAGGCTATTGCTTATCAATTCTGTAAATAATCATATAAATAAGGTTTTTTTTATTACAGAGGTCATTGGCTCAATACAGTGATTCCTTTTCATTTATAGAATGCCTTAACTGATGTAAATATGCTCTAGACTCATTTTATGCCTCAGTTGCTAAGACAGTTATGAAGAAGACTTGAAACCCCCATCTCAAATGATTCTTTCATAGCATTTCCTGCTAAACTGAACTGTTTGTCTTTCATAGCATTTCCTGCTAATCTGAACTGTTTGAGGTTAAGATTGGCACTCTCCAAGTCAAGAGACTGACACCCCCTGCAATTACTAATAGTAAGCCTGGGAGCGTCCCCCTTCATGGTATTTGAATGGGTTAATTACTGTTAGAAGTAAGCCTGGGAGCATCCTCCTTCATGGTATTTGAATGGGTTAATTACTGTTAGAAGTAAGCTTGGGAGCATCTGCCTTCATGATGTTTGATGGGTTCAGCTTAGCATTTCCTGCCGACTGTGACAAATAAAGAGGTATTAACAAAGAGCAGCAAAGTCACCCACGTCATTTTCATTGTGTCTTTCAAAAATAAACTAATTTGGCAATAACAGAAATAATTTTACCTCAAAATTAGGAATGACATATGTGATTAAAAATTGAATAAACTTTTCATCATTTAATAATCCTTATAAATTAGATGGGAAAATAATCCTTATAAAGAAAATAGGAAACGTGCTATATACTACCTCATATTCTCTTTCCATTTCTTCTGTTAATAAAATTAGATCACTTGCCTTTGTTTAAGTTTTTAATGCAATTAATAATTGTTTTCAATCAGAGAAAATAACTTTGTAATAATTAAAATGGTGGGTGATCCTTAGGTTTGTATTAGATATTCATTTGTTTATTTATTTGGTTTTGTTATTTGTTCAGATAGACTCCGGCTTTGAGGCACTGGCTGGCCTTTATCTCCTTACTATCTTATCTGTCTGTCCTAGATGCCAGGGTTCCAGCAGGCACCTGGAACTGATTCCCAGTCTAATGGAAATTTTGTAGTATCTGAGAGTAACAAGAGTTTCTGGAATCGTTAAAGTTTGGGAAATATGGTGCAGTAGACAGTTTCAGGGTTTTGTTTGTTTAGTTTTTGTTTTTTTTTTTGTTTTTTTTAAATTTATTTATTTATTGAGGATTTCCGCCTCCTCCCCGCCACCGC
>NC_022029.1:12343893-12363631 GCF_000317375.1 Microtus ochrogaster
CGGACCCCTCTGGACCCCGCCGCTTGCCTCTGCCTCCACGCCGGTCCCCGCCGCTTGCTTCTGTCGCCGCCGGTCCCCCAGAGCCTATTTTTGATTGCAGCGCTGTGTCGCTCCGCCGCCGCCGCGACTGCGCGCTGCTCCGCCGCCGCGACTCTAGTTTTTGTTTTTTGAGACTAATTTTCTCAGCATAGTACTGGCTATCCTGGAGCAGTCGACAAGGCTGTCCTTGAACTCAGAGATCCCCTTGTGTCTGCCTTCAGACTTCTTGGGTTAAAGTTATGTTCTACCACACCTAGAGACAATTTCACTGTTATTCTCTTTCAACTAACTGATATTTTTGGCATTATCAAATTAGTTTACTAATGTGAAGAAACAACATGAGAACTTTTTTTTACTTGTTTTGTTTGAAGGAGGCAGGAATGTTGTCCTTCCTGTAAAGATAGTCATGTGTCAATGCTTTCCTGGCCTTTCCCAGGATTTATTTCCACTGACAGTTTAGGATCTAGACTAGCTTAGCATAACAAAATGGAATTTGGTGAGTAATTTACAAACTGATTCCTTTTTTGTTCTGAATGTGCACTAGTTTTACTTAATATAACTCTTTATGATTGATTGAGTAGGCCAAATGAACCAAGGCTTTCATTATTACTACTTTATTTCAAAGATACACAGAAATGCTGCTTGAAGTTCCTTCTTTCTAAGGGAGAAGAGGCATGAAGGAAAAGATAAAGGCTGAGAGGAAGGAGCAGATGAAGACCGTGCTTTCATTTCCTGGCTGCCAGAACTGGATAATCACACAGAAACTATACTAATTACAACACTGTTTGGTCAATGGATCAGACGTATTCCTAGCTAGCTCTTACGCCTTAAATTAACCAATTTCTATTATTTTATATTTTACCAATAGACTTGTGGTTTATTACCTCACATCTTGGTTCTTGGATGGCTATATGACATCTGCCTGATTCTGCCTTCTTCCTCCCTGTATTCAGTGTAATTTCCCCACCTATCTGTATTCTGCTCTGCCATAAGACAAAGCAATTTCTTTTTTAACCAATCATAATCAAATATATTCACAGCATACAGAGGTGAATACCACATCAGGAGGGATCGAAGGACATTATTTTCTAGTGTGTTGTTCATTCATAAAGGAACATGAGTTGAGTGGTTAGGGTTAGCTTAGGGACTAGAGATAAAATAAGGGAAATGGGCCAGAAGTGGTGATACAAACCTTTACTCCCAGAACATAGGAGGCAGAGGGAGGAAGAGCTCTGTGAATTCAAGGCCAAAGTGGTCTACAGAGACTGCCTGAAGTCACTCCTCAATAATACATGAAGTTTAATTTTTTCTAAAATTTTGTTGCAATTAACTATGGATGAATAGTATGTCATGAAATAAAATGTTAATATTATAATTTTTCTTAAAATTAAATAATTTTATATTTTAATATTTAACATCTGTAAACAAAACCTGTAATACTTAGAATCTATAAGTATAAACTATATGATAGAATTTATGTTTATACTTACAAACCTAAATAGAATGCTACATTTATTTGATTAATATAAAAAAGATGAGTGGAACTGTAAATTTTGGAACAATTTTTTGTCACGTGGCTCATGGATTTACAAATAATTTGTATCATTATTTAATTACTTTACCATTTAAAATATTTTTTCCTTCAAATAGTCTGTTTTAATTGTCATTAAAGACACCTTTGAATTACAAATGTAGTTGAGAAATCCTATGTGCAAAACTGGTTTCAACTACATAGATTTTAAATTTCAACATATAAGATGTAATATATTTGTATAAGAACATATACAGGATAAAAGACATGGGATCTTCTGTTATTTATTAATAACTTATCTTGCTTCCTCTCTTTATTATGATTAATTTATTGTTATCATTTTGAAATCATTAAGCTACACCCCAACTAAGTCACCCTCAACTTACTGACATTTTCACATATTCTTCCCAACTACGTTGATTATCAGTGGAGAGTGGATTGGTTTAATAGACTTGTTTTTTACACTGGCATTTCTTTAATTGACGTATCTTCTTACAGTAGATAACTGTAAAATAATGAGCAAGGTCCAATGTGACCTTATGCTAGTATGACATGTAAGTGAAGTCAGCATACAGAGATCCTAAAAGTCAGCATACAGAGATCTGTGAGATTGGATGCCATGGGACAACCTTTTTCTATACTATGAATATGTATTACTTTTATTAACCAACTCTCATTGGTTAATAAAAGACAGAGGCCAGTGGCCAGAAGGAAGTTGGGCAGAAAAGACAAATTGAGAATGATGGGAAGAAGGAGGGTGGAGTCAGAAGGCACCAGTCAGCCACCCAGGAAACAAGATATGCTGGAGGACAGGTAAATCCATGAGCCACGTGACAATAAATAGATTAGTAGGTTGGGTTAATTTAAATGTAAGAGTTACCTAGTGACAAGCCTGAGCTATTAGCCGAGTATTTATAACACATGTTTAGCCTCTGAATCGGTCATTTGGGAACTGGTGGGTGGGAAAGAAATGCCCATCTACAGACAAAACTTAAAAGTCTGTGATTTACCTACACCCTAGGCTTATATGAGAAAAAGCTTCAGAAGCTTGGCAACATTACACAAATGAGAATTATTTTGTTGTCTAAAAGTTTGTTTCACATTGCTATACTCGAGAGATTATGAAGAAAATGCTTCCTGCTACTGTCTTTACACTCACTTCAAGAGAGCAGTCAGCATCTTTGCCTCAAATAAAATTCCTGCTGCTGTCTTTACATTCACTTCAAGTGAGCAGTCAGCATCTTTGCTTCAAGTAAAATCTCTTCAGTGTTGGGGAAAAATTCTGTTAGATTATAAATTGGAATTTATAGTTCTAAGATGCCATGTCCAAAGACCCCGTATCACACACACACACACACACACACATATATACAAATAAATATATACATATATTTATATGTATATATGTACATAAACATTCTGAGATTTCTTTTAAATATCTGTTGCCATCATCGCTAAGTGAAGAATTCCAGAAACATCAATAACGAATACATCAAAAGTACCGAAGATATGCCAAGCAAATGCTGTGTGCCTACTGATTAATTTAATCCTGCAAGGCTTTGAGTTAGATACATTTAATTATTATTCATTTTATAGGAGATGAGGCAGAGGCTGAGATTAAAAAAACAAACACAGGTCACGGAGCGGGTTACAGCAGAGCCAGGGGTGGACTCGACAATCTTGTTTGTAACACTATACGTTCTGCTTCAAACGAAAGGTTTAATTAATTTAGGAATTAGTTTAATTAATTTTTTTTCCCGTTTGCTGGAGTGAGGGTGGAATTTTTATGTTAGGAGACAAGGTATTGCTTTGGAGCTCAGACAGTCTTGAGCTGTCAATCTTCCTGCGTGAGCTTGACTGCAGCGAGAGCACTCAAGTGTTAACGAGAAAGAGCAGAGAATGCTGTCAGTGAGACACCTGAAAATCCAATTCTTCAGTCCAAGAAATGAATCAAGAAATTTTAGTGAAGCATCTAACCATAGAACCAGTTATGGATATGAAATGGTTTCCTTATTGAAACAGCTTGTGGTTGCTCTGGTGCTTGTGTGTTCTATTGACCTTGTCATATTAACATTTGTGGTTAATATGTTACATACAGGATCTGTAGCTACAATAACATTGGTTCCAGAGGAAGCAGAAAAGCAGATCAAATGGGTTTTAACTGGTTTGGTTTCAGGTAGCTCTGGCTGTCCTAAACTCAGTATGTACGGTTTTTAATCTTTTATGTAAGAATTTCCCTTAATTTTTGGTAACAACACTTCTGTTTGTTTTTGTGATTCTGGGAGTTGAATCCAGGGTCCTTACTTGTTGGTACCACTGAGCTACATACCCAGTCTAGTAGCAATGTTTTAAGGCCTTCTTGTCGTTAAGCCTTTTTAAAAAAATATTCCTGCAAAATTTGTATCATAAAAAAACAAAAAATTAATATAGAGCCTGAAGCTCAACATACATTTTTTTTTGCTGTGTCTCCTTGTTCAAATACATTTAGTTTATGTGCCAGGGTTGAATCAGCCTTTGTTACCCAAGATAAAAGATGCATGTCACTGAAGAGGTGTCCAGCATTACAGATTTACTTGAATTGGTAGGTGAACAGCGAATATCAGGGGATTTCACAGGCATAGGGATTATTCTATAGACATTTAATAGCACTCTTACAGCTTTTCAACTCTTACAATCTAACCTATGCAATTCTTCTTGGAATTTACTGCTTAAAATAATTTTAGTTATGCTTTCTGTAATGCTCCTTGTTTGTACTTATCTTAAACAGATCCATAAGGTACTTTATTCATGCCTTTATCTTTAAAGTCAAGTCTTCGGTTAAGAGGAACATGAAATAATTGTCTCTTCTATGTTGACCTTGTAAGCAGTGTGGGGTACATGCTCTGTGTCTGTGAACTTCCTACCAAATAACCAGAAAGGGATGCAAATTGACTGACCACCAATGATGATACAGGGCTTTTTTTTTCTGTAGTAGATATGACCTATGTGTATATTAAATGATAGGTTTTTGTTATAAGAAAAAGGAGAAAATAGGTGTTCAAAGACATTTTCTTGTTAAAATTTCAGTCATTTGTAAAGCAGATTGGTTATTTAGAAAGCTCTATAAATTATCCTCCATTCAAAAGTCTGTGATTTTAATTGAGATAGGTTGTAAATTTGCAATAAAATAACAAGAAGGGAGGCGGTGACAGCTGTTCTGTCAGCACACTGATTTCCGCGCAGACTCTCTGCATTCATCATGCTTAATCTTCATCGGCCGAAATGTACTGATTTGTAGCTGCATGGGCTCTGGTTATTCAAAAGGCATCAGGCACAGGAAACAATGGGGTGGGCTTTTAAAATAGGTTTTTAACAATGGAATTTACTGGTTTCTGTGTCTTGATTATAACTTTATTATTTCAAATTACATTTTTTTTAAATGTGAAAGTATTACTATGTACTGTACCTGTAGGTTTTCTTTCTTTTCCCCTTTAAAAAATTTTATCATTCATGTATTTTTACGCATGACCTCACCTCAGTAAAATCAAATATCATCTTTGTTGGGTTGGTTTTCATTTTAAAACCACATCCGGACAGAATGCTGCTACTATGTTTTGAATGTGCTGTAACAGAACCCTCACTTTCATAAACAGAACACAATTAAAACATTTTATATTTTATATAATAAAGACTAATTTTACAGCTATTATAGTAGCCTCATCATATGTTTTGGATTATTATTGGGCATTAACAAATATGCATTAGAGATACACAATATTGGGCATTAAAAAACACGAATGAAGAATAGGAGGGGGAAGGGAATGGCAGGATTATATAATCTCTAAGTTTTCTACAGGAAGGCTTGTAAAAACATGTGTGAGGGGGGAACAGTCGGGGAGAGAAAGGACGCAGGGAGGTCAGAAACTGAAGTGCAAGATGGAGATGACAATGATGGGGAAGGAAGACAGAAGGGAGGGCAGAGATGCAGACGGGAGGAAGGAGGAGAAGGGAGGTGACAAGGGAAAGAAGTGTGTGTGGTGGGGGAGGGGCAGGAGACACAGGACAGAGCTAGTGAAGTCCTAGACCTCCCCCTCCCAGGTAAGGCTGAGCTTGTGCGCATGCTGAAGCCCTGGGAGAGAGAGGAGGTTCCCTACCCTGCCTTAGGCCCACTGTCACAGAGAAGAGACAGAATGTTCTTATCAGTGAGACCTGGAGACTGGAGAATGAAGCACTGACTGTCATAAAAAAAAAAAAAGCTGTCCAAATATAAGAGAGATCAGTATCTCTAAGTAACAACAACAACAACAATTTACATGGAAAGGAGTCTTTTTCCCCCCTCATTTTGAAACAGCTTGCTCACAGGGTCACCACCAGGCACTTTTCTCCATTGGTGGCGCGATGACACAGCTTACATTTCAAACTGTAAGGACACAGCTGCAAGAAGCAGCAATGGTTAGAAGGCAGAAACACAATCCAATATGTTTTCTTTGTAATATGCTTACATCTCTATTAACAAGGACAACAGAATAGCTAAAATGTAGACATCACATTCCCTCTGTAGGATTAAGAATGATCAGGAGGCTTTGGGATTATGAGTTTAAATATGTTTCCATTAAAGTAAATAAAATGAAATTTCTGAGGAATTCTTTTCATAATTTGATAAGCTTCTAAACATTTGCCTACAAATTCCTAAAGTTTTATTCATGGCTTGTGATATTTATTCTTCACTCTCATTGTTAGCATGTTCTCTGGTTGTGGTTGGGATTTTGAAGGCTTTCCCTATTCGTCGATGCAGCTAGGACATCTGCAATGCTCTGTGGGCATGTTGGTCGGATTCTTCTTCACACCCAACTCTGGAATAGCTTTTAAATGGCAGTGTTGCTCAGAAATATTTAGCTTGTGTCTCTTAAATTTGGAAGGACAGATAGTTGATAGATGTCCACAGTGCCTTTAGTGAGCATTGGCATGTTGTTCATGATGTCTTCCTTTCTTTTTTTTTTTTTTTTTTTTTTTTAGAGACAGTGTTTCTCCATAGCTTTTTTGGTTCCTGTCCTGGAACTAGCTCTGTAGACCAGGCTGGTCTCAAACTCACAGAGATCCGCCTGCCTCTGCCTCCCGAGTGCTGGGATTAAAGGCGTGCGCCACCATCGCCCGGCCCGATGTCTTCCTTTCTCAAGCACATGCTTTGCCTAACGTGTACCATACTAGAAGCAAACCGCCACAATTACACAGAAATGCAGCATTTGCCTTTATCTTGCTTTTCTCATTTTTCTTTCTTGTTGTTTGTTTTTGTTTGCTTGTGTTTTAGGGACAGGGTTTCTGTGTAGCCCTGGCTGTCCTGGAAGTCGCTCTGTATACCAGGCTGGCCCCAAACTTGGAGATCCACCTGTCTCTGCCACTGCCTGCCAAGTGTTGGGATAAAACGTATATGTACAACCACAGCTCAGCTGAGTATTTTCCTCTTTTGCTGCTTCCTTTTTCTGTGTAGGTACAGCAGAGTTTTAAGTTTGCTCTTAGCACAGAGCACTGTGATAGGGAAAAGTCCAGCAATGGCACATTAATATTCTACCCATTTAAAGGAATTAGAATAGAGTTTATGAAACAGAATCATGATTTAAGCATTTAATAGCAAGAGTTAGAAAGGGCAATGAAAGTCACATTAAAAAGGCATGAAATCTCTGGAGGGTTTTTGAATTTCTTCTACAGAATAATTTCCATACGATTTAGCTGCCTTATCAGCAGGAATAAAGGGTTATAAACATTAGTTAAATAGCAAATCTACAGAGAAATAGAAACAGCAGATAGTTGGAAAATGGATAATATAGAAGCACTTTTTTTTTTTTGCTAACAGCAAAATTGTTCTGACAAGTTATGAAGGAGGTTCATGTCAATAGATCAAAGAAATTAGGACAAAAATGCATGGTTTTTGACATATGTATATCAAATGCCTTTGTCTAAGTTTAATATCTTCTGCATAAATTATACATCTAGCTACATTAAATCACTTTAGAGATGACTAGATAGTAGAAATAAGTGTTTTTTCCTACATATGCTTTGGCAAATGTTTGTCATCCTCAATCTGCAGATTTCCTGCAGATGACAAAATAGGCAAGCAGTACAGTTAAGAGGCTGATTCTGATAATGGTGACAGGAGGAATACTTGAGAAATAAACTACATAAACAGAAAAAGTTAAAAATTATTTTCCATTGCTGGTATTCCGGTCTGAATGAACTTCGTCAACAGCAGTGCCAGTAAGGGAAGTTGAACATTCCTGAGCAGGCACATTCTGCTAGGCTGGGTAGTGTGATACTTTCACCGTTGAGCGCAGTTGGTGTCAATTTTACTCTAAATCCCCCAAAGAAAACTTGAGTAGGGAATTGAATTAACACGTCGAAAAGCACACTAAACCCTAGATCATATCACACGTCATTTTCAGTGTCATTTTGCGTGGGAGTTGCCTAGAATTTTGCTAATCCGAGTAACAAGGAGCTCTGTTCTTCCCAGGGTATAGTATACACCAACAGCTCACAACTGAGGAGAAACGGGCGTTAGAACACCATTCATAACATCGCGGCACTGGGGACCTGATCCTGTGGATGACATGCTTGTTTCCCTCAGAACTTTGAGTGCTGAAGCTTCATTCAATAGAATGTGACTGGGTGGTAAAGTCTTCAGAGTGACAAGCATCTCACTATGTGTGGCTGGTCTGGACCGCATTAGGCAACCCAGGCTGGCCTTAAGCTTGGGATTTCCTGCCTCAGTCTCCCAAGTGCTGTCATTCCTAACGTGTATCACTAGACCTTATTGTGCTGAAGCCCTTGTAAGGGAAAGGGCAGGGTTCTCATTGCACACCTTCTCCATCCATGTAAAGACACCCGGGACAGATTTCTGTAAGCTAAGGAGCAGCTCTCAAAAGCCATCAAGACTGCTGGTACCTTATAGCCCCTGAGAACTGGAGAAAAATCTGCTCTTTAAGCCACGAAGACAATAGTGTTTCCGCAGGGCAGCTGGAACTAAGAGAATTGATATCGGGAAAATGTTTTATTAAAACCTGGGTTTTATGGTCAGGCTCAGTGACACATGCCTATAATTTCTGTACATAGAAGGCTGTGGCAGGAGGAAACAAGCTTGAGGCAAGTCTAGAATATATTGAGACCCTGTTTTCCAAAAATGAAACACAAAGCAAAGATTAAAAGAAAACCAAAACGATCACCGCTACCACCAAAAAACATAATGAAACAAAACACCCCAAAGCGGACCCCAGAGCTTTCACAATCTATGAAGGGATTCATATGCAAATCATGAAATCTCCTGAATTTGGACTTTTTCCAGGGTTTTGTGTTCAATTGAGATGTCAGCCTAGCGATATGAATGCAAATTCACTGCTGTTGGATTGCAGCAGAGCTCATGAAGGAGTGGCCACGAGCTGTGGTAAAGGCACTGGAGGACGGTGCTTAATAACCTTCCCAGGACGGCCGCTTCCTGTGTGGGAAGCCCAGGAGAGCCACTTGACTAACCGGTGCATGCTAGCAAGGCAGGCCTATATTTCACTTAAATGTGTCTCACGAGTACCCCGCGATAACAGATGGGAGGGAAGTGCTTTTGATTGATGAATTTTTTGCCACATTTGAAATTGGCTTTGATGATGACAGGACACTACTCAGTATTTTTCTAGCATGAAGAAGGAGTTACTAATAAAACTAGTTCTCAATGAAGGAGCTGTGTGGCTATCTTTAGACTCAGCTGGCAGTGCTTGATAAAGGTTGCAAGTTTCATTTGCATATGAACTTAACATAGATTGGTTCTGTTTTTGGCTCTTTGGATTTTTTTGGGGGGGGGAAGAGATAGGGTTTCTCTGTGTAGTCTGGGCTATCTTGGAAATATCTATGTAGGTTAGGCTAGCCTTGAACTCACAGAGTTACACCTGCCTCTGTTTCCCAGGTGCTGGGATTAAAGGCATGTGTTACCACCCCGGCTGAAATTTAACTAGATTAATAATAGTTAAATATTTCACAAACTTGAGTGATAATTTGTTATATAGAAATGAAATAAGCTATGTAAATATTTAATATGCACATATCATAAAAAGACATTGAATATAATTGACATTTTTAAAACATAAAGTATATATTACTTTATGTAATTTTAAGAAATATATCTGCAAATTTGTTTTATATTTATATTTATTTTGTGGGCAAATAAAACAACCAAAAGGATCTGCTTGTCATATATGAATCATTTGTTAATGTCTAAAAAAAATTAGCTCATTCTTCTAAAATGAGAAGTTTTGTTTTTGGGTCGGTAACATAGTGTAATTTTAGAATAAATTAAAGCACAATTTTTTTTACTATTTACTTGCTTAATTAATCAATAAGGTGTGTGTGTGTGTGTGTGTGTGTGTGTGTGTGTGTGCGCGTGCCTGAGTGCTTGTAAGTACACAGTGTATATGCTAGAGCCCTCAGATGTCAGAAAAGGACATCAGATCCCCTAGGAATGGAGCCATAGGCAGTTGTGGGCTGTCATGTGGGTTTTGAGAACTGAATTAGGTCTTCCGTAACAGCAAAATGTGCTCTCTCATGATGTGACATTTTTCCAGTCTTAACAAAGGGTTTTAAAATATGGAATATCAACCCCTGTACTACAGATTGGTCAGAGACACAGAAGAAGGAACAATACTGAATCAGATGAGCCTCTGCTCTTCCAGAACTTACATGAAGCAGGCTATGCAAACACCTTCCTGACTCCGAGCTGTATCAGCTAAGAACATGTTTGTTCTGACTCACAGGATGCTCTTAGATTATGTTTGAAAGGTTTTTAATATCTGTCATATTATCTATTAAGCATGGATGACAGGATGGTGTCAGCGGTCAGGGGCTGGAAATTCCCTGGAGCTTGCTGGCCACAGAAACATGAGGACAGTTTCTGTGACTGAATCTGCAGAGGGAAAAGAACAACGTCCACTGTCTCCTTAGAGGAACTCAAGAAAAGGCCCTGTGATGGCTTTTTATACTATATGAGTAAATTGACCATGACAGAAAGACATTTCTAAGTTGCTTAAATTGTACTTGCTAACTTTTAAAACACAACCCTGCAAAGTCAAGCAACTTAAGGTTGCTGTATTGCTTCTTAGTTATTGGTGACACTGTTGTCTAACCTTATATCCTACAAATGTGTATACAAAGATTAATGTTCATCGTTAAAATGTGAACACCAGAACCTCAGATAATGCTGCATGTCTGTCACTTAATTATAAAACTCATGGGTCAACCTGGCCTGAGATGACAAGGGCTATTGAGGGGCTTCCTTCCTTGCTTTCTAACACAGAAGAACAGCATTGACACAGATACTGGAAATGGATGTGGAAAGAAAAACATATGTCTACCCTCTATTTGAAGAAACAAAGTAAACAGCAGTTTAACTATGGTAATTTTCTAGTCAGGGACTGCAGAAAGTATTCGCTTTTTGAATTTTCTTAAAAAAACCACTGATTTATCCACAATCAGAGAGAACTCAGTGAAGCCTCCAAGGTTCCACTCCTAGCCCATGCTCTCCCCTTTATCCCGACCTGCTCTGAGTGTGTCTGTGAACTCCCTGTGCACGAAGTTCACTTGCAGAATTGGCTATAGGTCACAATCTGCTGTAACACTCTTTTGATGACATTCATAGATGCTGTAATGTGTCTGTCCTTGCATTAATTGGTATCTGTCCACTCTTTGGATACATAGAGTTTTTTACTTGTCTGTTGGACATGTGGGTGATGCACTGCTTTGAACTATCACCAAGAAAGCTACTATGAACATTCATGTGCATTCTTGGTATTAACATATGCTTTTAATTTTTAGTAAATATGAAAAAATTTTCAAGCATCTATTATATGAAAATGCCATTTTTATTTTGAACTTTGAACACATTTTAAAAGTTGTAAAATTTGATGAGGATATGTTGAGCAGTTTAATATTAGTATATTACAGATAGAAAGAAATATATAAAGGTCCGATGTGGGAATCTTGTCTGGATGCTGTGAATATCATTGGTTAATAAAGAAACCAGCTTGGCCTGATCAAGTAGAGCTTGGCAGGGCAAACTAAACTGGGAGAAAGGAGATAGAGTTAGGGGAGAAGCCATGGAGCTGCTGCCAGAGACAGACACATTGGAACCTTGCTGGTTAAAATATATAATAGTGGAAATGGGTTAAATTAAGATGTAAAAGCTAGCCAATAAGAAGCTAGAGCTAATGGACCAAGTGGTTGCTGCGGGAGCTCCTTCCACTCATTCAGCCAATAGCCGTTGAGATACCAGCCCACTGGGGTGTGGTCTCTTTCTCTTTAAAAAGCAGTGGCAGCCCTCTGCTCTCCCACTTGCTCCAGCAATTAGACTCCTTTCCTGGCTGTTGTGTAGGATGGTGTTCTGTTTTTTTTCCCTTCAAATAAATAACCCTTTGTATCCAAACTAGTGTGGGATTGTTTCACACTTTAAGTGGTGATTTAAATAATATGATTTCTGTGTGATTATTTTGGGAGTCTAGACAGCCAGGTAATGAACAAGCAGCCTCCTATCACAAAGGTCAACCAGTTAGCACTTAATGAAATTAAGAAATGTTTATTTTCTGTCCATACGTTCTTCCTTTGAGAGGTAAATCTCTCAGCCTCTGTGCGCCTCTGTATTTCATGGGCAGGAAGAGGATGGGAATACATAATATGTATTTGATAGATTAATACATAATTAATGGCAATATAGTGGTCATTAAAATTGACTCCTGAGAGACGATGGCATTATAAAAATATTGTCATTGTTTTTATTACTACTCATGAGAATATATTCAGAAATCCTCTGACAAATATAAAGAGAAAATACTATCCTAAAAAATGTTATCCTAAAAATAATAGTAGTTAGCTTCATTGCTGCTGACATGATACCTTCCTACTTGTAGCATGCTGCTATAGTCAATGAGACCCTGTATAAAGTTGTTTCTAAGACAAAGGCATATCATGCATACAAGAATTCATTGAATCATACAGATTAATACTTAGCCTTTTAGAAATAAGGGTAGATCTGTATGTTATACTTTTAGGTAGCTGGATAAGACATTCTGATCTCCTCCAAAGATTAGAAAATTGCAAATTTCTCCTCCTTTAAGATTTATTCCCGACAGTCTATCAAACACCTTGTTAGGGGACCCTACAGGAAAGTGATTCAGGGAAGACACACCAAGAAAATGGGAGGCATAATTGTCTCTTTAAAGGGATAGTATACATATATTTCTTAAAAAAGCCCTTCCCTGCTACAGTTCTTACTCCTTTCCCAGACATTGGGTGAAACTTTTAAAAGAAACTAGACCTTCTTTACAGTAATATTACCCTGCTTTCCTTATTCTCGCAGAGTAGACTTTTACCTTACCCATTGTAGTCCTGCCAGTTGCTGCTCACAGTGATAAGGACCATCCAGTTCTAAGATGATACCTCCAAACTCCACCAACATCACACAGAGGCTTATTGTGGAAATGATGAGCACCAGTCCTCTTGGAGATGCCCATACCTATGTTCCATGGCAGGCCCCCCCTTAGTTCTGCCAAGTCCCCCTCATCTCCTGCCCATCTTTGTTAAACTTGTACTAAAAGATCTTTAGTAAAATTTGCATCTCTGCCAGCTCTGGTCCTGATAGTTTCATTGTCAGAACTGAGAATCCTGGTTTGGCCTCACTGGGAGTCCCTAAACCTCTTGGGAAGTCCTCCTGCTGCTGATGGCGACATAGAGGAATTGTGCCTCATTCACTTGTAACCTCAATGCCGACCTTCTATTTCTTGAATATTGGCCAACGGTCTGGGAATCTTTCCCTTTCATTCCAGGTTTTCTCTCTCTTTCTCTGAAAGCCTCTTTCTTTTTTACCAAGCATTTACATCTGGATCTCCATTGCTGAACATGATGACTTAACTCAGAAAGGCATGAAGGCCTGGGGAGATGGCCCAGTAGTTAGAGTTCAGTGTGTAAGAGAGAGGACTCTCAGAACGCCACACATTCATGTACACATGCGCGTGCGTAAAGACACACACACACACACACATTACAGATGAAAAAGGTAGAAAAGCTCATGACCTTTTCCTTTCTTCTCTGTCTCACTCCTCCTGGAAGCTTCCCAAATGTACAGCTGCTACTTTTTGCCCAGACTTTAAAGAAATGGGACTTGAGCTTCCTTCAGTGTCCATCTTTATAATCCTTTATTATTAAGACTTAGAGTCCACAAAAGGAAACCCCAAATTTCCTCACAACACTATAATAAAAGAATATGAATTAAAAGCATTGCACTTGTCTTCATATAGATGTTATGTGACAGAGGCAGAGAAGTAATACACATATCCGTAGAATAAAGTATAAAAGTATCCAAATAGGAGTCAGTTATTTCTCCATTTTCCAATTTTGAAAAGAGAATATTTAAGCATATTTTATATTTATATTTTACTTTTCTTAGTTTTTTAGCACAAATATAAATGTTAGTATATAAAAATGATCAACTCAAAAGTAAAGCAGAAATAGAAGTTGAAAAATGGCGATATTTTTTTTGCCTTTGAATTATATTTGAGTTTGTTATTCTAGGAAATTCTTGTTCTATAGTTACACACAGAGAATAAATCAGAATTTAAGTTTCCTTGTCAAGTCTTGCTGCGACTGACGATAGCATGTGGCTGACATTTTATTTTACAGTAGAGATACCACAGTGAAGGAGCATAGGTAGGCATGTGTACAGTAATGTACACATTGGGTTTCTGTGCAGTGTCTGCGTTTCCTTAGGGGAAATAATTCTTTCTTGCACAGGTTAACCAAACCATTTTATGACATATCCATTTAGACTCTTAGAAGACATTTCTCATTTCATGCAGAAATGCCGCAACAGAGCACATGCGTGTGCAAGGGTAGATAAAAAGAGAGAGAGCCAGCTCTGCAGTCGAGTGCCAGTCTGTCTCTTAGACAATCTTAGGTGCGGTACAACAAGAAACCACTAAATGTGGTCGCAGGTGGGTATTTGATTGGAATTGCTCCTTTTACTAGACGCATCCACACTTCTTGCCCATAGTTTAATTCAAATAAGGCATCCCCAGTCAAAACTCTATCACAGTGTATTTCATTGTCGGGGTTTTCAGACTCAAATCTAAGCTTGTCTACTCCATCAACCACCAAAAACCCTGAGATATGAGCACTGAATGACTCTATAGTGTATTTGAATATGTACACTCCAAGGTATGGAATTCTGAACTTGCCAGTCCTTGGGTTATAGGAAGCGCCATAATTGACGCTTAGATCATTGAACAGGATAGGACCGGGAGTTGTCATTCCGTGAGTGTGAGATACGAAAAACGCCACCATCGGAGCGTATCTGTAAGATCCTTTGGAAAAATCTGTTCAAGGAAAAAAACAAGGCAAGAGTTATTTTTCAGGTTTTTATCTTGTTTTTCTTCCTATAGTTCTCAATTTATCTCAGTTGCACAGTCTTTAGCACAAGCACCAAGGTCTCTTTCAAGCTGAACAATGCCCATGCGTCTGTGTGCCTGCCTCCACTGTGGGATAAAGAACAGGGAAACACTCAGTCTCCTGGAAGCCCGTTTCTCCGTTCAGATCAGGGTTGATTGTCACACCCCTCACCTCTCTTGTACAAATGCCTGCAAGATCATCTGCATACTGCTTTACGGTCCCTAAAGATGGTGCAATTCAAAGCCCGATCATTAGAGGAGGCCAGAATGCCCTGCAGGATGGGGAGACAGTTTCCACATTCCTTTCTAGAGGTTGAAACTGAAGTGAAATGAAGCCGTGCTCATCAAGAAGAAGCAGGCAACAGCAAGTTTCTGTGTAATTAATTCCACATACACGTAGGAAAAATTAAAAATGGACTAAAATGTACTTTTGAACACAGGAAACAGATAAAGTCTGACTTGAAATATTCTGTGGCCACCAAAGATAATGTATTTTAAATTTTCTATTACAAAAGTCAAGAGTGCTACGTTAAAGTTTAATATTATTATTCTTATCGTATATATGTGCATTTGTACAGGCCATCGGTTGACTTTCAGGAGTTAATTCTCCCCTTTCCCTGTGTGATCTGAGCATCAAATTTATGTGTCAGCTGCCTGCCAGTACCCTGTCCGGCTGAGCAGCCTCAGGGCCAGGAGTGCTGTGCTCTCAGATGTGAAACTAACACCAATCTACAGGAGTGAAGAAAACAGGAAAAACAGGCTAAGAAGGCACAAATGGTCTTTCACAACTATTTCCTGCCCGTGTTTGTATGTGACACTGCAAAGCATAACAAGGTGAGGCTTGTACCTGGTGCTAAGGCGTTTTCTTCCGCTGTCTTCACAGTGCAGGTGTCCCCCGTGAAAGGGTGCCGGCAAGCACAGATGAAGCTGGCCGGCCCACTGATGCATGTGCCGCCATTCTGGCACGGGAAGCTGCTGCAGCTGGAGCGTTCATGCGCTCCTGGAAGGGAATCATAGTAAAAAAAAGCGATAATCTATTTCCATCTCCAGCAAGAGTTGTGCAGTAGGATAATTGAAATGCTGAATTTGAAATAAGGAAAATGTGTCTTTAGCCTGAAGCCACTCACCAGTGTGGGTATTGGACTTTAAGCAAATAGCTCATTTCTGGCACTCATCAGGGTGGACATGGGACTTCCTGCAAAACCCTTATATCTGCCCTTGTTGTGTGATGTAAAGATAATTCTGTGACCAATTGTATTTGAGTGTCTTAAACTTTTGATCAACTTTGGAACAGAATATAACTATCCAAATACAGAACTATTTATATTTGAACTGGAAAATGACAAGGTTAAGGTTTCAAATCAATTGAGAAGAAAGACACTTTTTTGTATTAAGGATATATTATTATTTAAAACTTTTATGTGTTCATATGCACACATGAATAAATTTGTGTGTGCCATGTGTGTACAGATTCCTGCTCATGCCAGCGGAGGGACTTAGATTCCCTGGAAATGGAGTTAGAGGCAGTTGTGAGCTGCCTGGCATGGGTCCTGGGAATAGAAACAGTGTTCTCTGTAGGACTAGAATGCACTCTTAGAGTCTGAACCATCATCCTCTAGCTCTGCCCTTTTTAACACTAAAGGGGAGAAAAAGGCCTTTTATATTTGATCATCTGAAAATAAACTCTTACTTTGAAAGTTAAAATTTTGGTAAGTGACAAATTAAGAGAAAAATCTTAACACACAAATTTAATGACTCATATTTATCACTCATGAAAGCCTCTGATGATCAGACACAAGATCATTTTCACTTAAAAAATTGAAAATGGATAATGGAGATGAGCTGACAATTCACTGAACCCTGACAACAGTCTGTAGGTTTTTAAACACCTTTGACACTATTATGGATCACATGACTTACTATTATTAAGTAATAGTAAATTTAGCCATAATTAAATCATGTTTATATCAGGTAGAAACAGTTTAAAAATTCAAATACAAGGATCTGACAAAAAGGTCAAATGTTGATTGACAGCTAAATGGCCAGACCCCTTGACTGGAAAATTTGGCCATACTCTCATTAAAGGGCTCATTCACTTAGGTCCATACTTCTGGTCTGTGTACACAAAGGTCACTGCTAATAGGGATTTTGTAATATTATTTTGATTTATTTTAATTTTATCTCAAAAAATTAAAATTCCCTTTGATAGCTAGTGATTCAACTTGTCAATAAATCAGAGCATATTGCTACAAAGAGAGAAAGAAAGAAGAGCAACTAAAGAACGTGGTACAGCCTCAACACTCTTCATTGACTCTTGGGGAGCTTACAGTTCATGCAGTACACACAAAAGAATTTTTCTAGAGCTTCAAGTTACAATAGCAGGTATAATCATAATGCAAAATTATGTAAATTCAGCAAAAATGCTGGAAGAACCGTTCTTTACTTGCCACAGTTTTTGTTATGGCACCACCTTGTGGCAGTAATCTAAATTTAAAATTCACTCATTTCAAATTTTGTGACTGTAGATCACTTAAATTTTGGAATTCCCCATGCCCCAGCATACCCCTGCTCTGACTTCATATATAATGACTGGATTGTATATGTGAAGGAAATTACATTTGTGTGAATCTGGCTTATTTATCTCACCATGGTGACTTCCAGCTTCATTTAGTTTTCTACATGCGACATATTTTTAATATTTTTACAAGCGAATAAGCTTCTATTGTATGTTCATAAAACATCTTTCTTTGCATGTGTGTTCAGGGGTGCTATTAAGTGCATATGTATAATGTGGAGCTCAGAGATTGGTGTGGCATGTCTTGACCACTTTCCACCTGATTTTTTGACATGGCCTTTCATTAAACCCGTATCTCATTGATTTGGCTACTTATCCTGGACAATGAGTGCCACAGTCTTCCTGTCTCTGCCTCTCCAGTTCTGGGATTACAAACACAAGCTATTTACATGAGTCCTGGGGATCCAAACTTAAGTCCTCATGGCTTGTATGGCAGACACATTATTTACTGAGCCACATCCCTGACAGACAATATATTTATTTATCTATTAATCTTTGATGAGCAGGTAATCAGATTTTATATCTTGGCTATTGTCAATAGCTAATAAACATGGATGTTCAAGTAGCACTATATATGCCAATTCACTTGAATTCATACACACACATAGCACACATATATAAACACAAAGCACAAAAATGTTTACACACATCCATATATGTGTGCATACATGTACAGATAAAAATAAATGCACACAGCTATATATACACCATTATACACATACACAAAGCCACAAATGCACACACACATATGCACACATAAAATACACGTAAACAAATACATATTCATACATACACTCACACATACAGACATATGCACAGACATAAATGCACGTACATACACAACAACAGATGTGCACACACAGTCAGATAGAGATGTGCAGAAAACTACTGAGATGCAGGGTGATTTTTAAGTGTATTAGCACTGAAATTTACTCGATTAGATGTAGTATCAGAAAAGGGAACAACAAAACCTCCATGAAAGATGAACACCCTGGAGTTGTATGGCAGGATGAAATGAGGAACCTATATTTCTCATTTTTAAAACTGGGTGATTTGTTTTGCTTAATAATTGCTTTATGTAAAAAAAATCTGTATATCCTCTGTTTTTCTATGTACATAAGCAACTTACTAAAATGTGGTCAAACTTATTAATTTTTTAAAGAGAATATATTAGTACATTCAATCTTTCCCATCATTTTAGAATTTTCTTTACAGAGACTCTATAAACTGCTTTTCCAGTCTAGGAAAGTATTTAAACAGTTTAGGCAACATATTTTATGTATTTGTATGTATTACATTCAATGTATTTGAAGAAAAGTTGTAAGCTGACCTGCATTTTTAGAACAGGTTCACGCCTTGAACCAGACATTAAGGCCTTTCGTTTGCAGTCAGAGCTCATTCTGGAACTTAACCCACTGCCTGCTAGCTTGAAAACTCCCAGTGAATCTCGATTGCTTGTTGAAATGTGAGCTCCTGACTGCAAAGCACTGGCTCCATTCGTTTTGACCTAACTCCGTGATTAACTCCCGGGAGACTGCTCATTTAACAAACTTCACTAGCAATGAGTAGACTACACAACAGAGGTGCAGTATAATGAATTATTTCTGAAACTTGATCAACTCTATAATTCTAACTTTCCCAGATGACAATGTCAATCCCACCTGTAGACTTGGCTTGTAAGACACCAGACCTGTTCCAGGGAGAAAAAAATTAAGACACTATAAAATGACAACTTTCTCTTGTTGCTACCAGTTCCGTTCACTTCTACAAGGCTAAGACTTCTGCTTGGTGTTCAGTGTCCGGTGTACACACTCAGCTGTCATTCTCCTGCCCCATTACTTTCTGAGATGGAGCTCTCGACTCTCAGCATTACTGAGCATGTGGCCCACCCTTCATCCCGATCTTTCTGTGGATTCACTAATCTGAGAGATGGGTTCAATTCTGCCTACTTGAGTACCCGAACTTTATCCTATTACTACAGTAGTTCAAACTTCTTGTTTGACCACACAATTGCTTACCCGTGCTTTCTAATCACCTGTCTGCATTAGCTTCCAAAATCTCTTTCTTTCTTTCTTTCTTTCTTTCTTTCTTTCTTTCTTTCTTTCTTTCTTTCTTTCTTTCTCTCTCTCTCTCTCTCTCTCTCTCTCTCTC
>NC_022029.1:12363731-12370597 GCF_000317375.1 Microtus ochrogaster
TCTCTCTCTCTCTCTCTCTCTCTCTCTCTCTCTCTCTCTCTCTCTCTCTCTCTCTTTCTTTCTTTCTCATGAAGCTCTGCATCTGCCTAAAACTTTATCACAACAAGTTGCTTGTACTCTGATGTTACTGGCAGCATCTAAAAGTCTACCTTATCTCATGTCTTTAGTAATTAAAGTTACTATACTTGACTTGTCATCTATGTCTGTGGAAACCACGCCTTGCTTTATTTTGTGTGAATGTGTCAGTGACCCAGGCCTGCTTTGAGAGTATTTTCACATTTACTTTGTGTGTTTAGCTAATCAGTGCTCAAACATGTGATGGCACCCTGTCAGGTATTGGGCCTCACAGACCGGCAAGCATGGTTAATGACAGTATGGCAGTTGGAGTCACTAGTAGTTGCTGCTACAGCTCTACTTTTAGACATTCCATGACTCGGATTGTTCTTCTTCATTTCCATAGCACTTTAAAATGGTTAGGAGTTCAATAATCAATCTGTTATGGAATTAGCATAGAAAGTGAACTCTGAGAATCCAATTTTGTCACCTTCCCTGCTGCTACAATTACCTTCCCTCAATGATTGCCTGATGTTGTATGTGTTCTCGTATTGAACTTATCACACTTGACGGTAATTGCGCATGTGTTTTTACTTCCCTGCTTTAGGAAGCCAGGGCTCACAGTTTCCTCCTTAGCCACATTGCCATGAATTCACAAGAATGTGTGACATACACAAAACGGCAAAGCTTTAAAAAAAGGATGATTGGATAAGTTAACGGAAGTTTGAATTGGTGCTTAGTGCTTTATCCAAATTCTGTCTTCACAGTTTCACAAAGAGCACCGGGGTGTCGTGTAGATAAGAACAATTAGTTGAGCAGTTTTACCAACTCAACATTTTACTATCTTGTGCAGGGAGCATGGCTAATCTTTTAATGCTAATTTCTCTACACAGAGCATGACTAAAATTAATTTTCTATTGTCTTGGGATAGTTCATGAATCTTAAGCTTGGCATTTTGAACTCTAATATGCACTCCAGTTGGTTTTTTTTCTCCATCTTATTATAACATTGCATAAAGGCTGGTGGTAATTTGCACACCTTAGAGAGCTCGTTCCATTCCAGAGCACCTTGCCCTCACGAACACTCACACTTTGTGGTTTGTGACTGCCTGTTCCCCATGTGAGCGGACTGAAGACGGGCACTGACTTAATGCTACACTCCATCTACTTAGTTTTTCACAGCACTCAATCACAACTTATTCAGAAGAAATTTCACAACGGAACTAGCACACTGTGTTCTGCTTTATTCTTGCTTATTACATACACAATAGATCGTGTAAGTTAGAGAACATGATTATATGCACAAGTTATCATTTTATTTTACTTCATGATTTTATTGTTTGCTTCTGTTTTAGCATAAGTATCTCACTTTTAATTTTTTTTTCATTTAAACTAGCAGTTCTCAATATGTGGGTCATGACCCTTCTGGGAGTCCAGCAACCCTTTTGGAAGGATCACAAAGCAGATATCTTGAATATCAGATATTTACTTTATGTTTCCTAACAGTAGCAAAATCACAGTTATGAAGTAACAACAAAAATAATTTTACGGTTAGAGGTCACCACAACATGAGGAACTATATTAAAGGACTGCAGCACCGGGGAGGCTGAGAGGCACTGATTTAAACAATAAAAACTGTTATCCCTGCCCATGACATAATAGAGTTTCAAAAGGACTAGTGGGGACCCGCCCTGACGTTTCTGGCCAGTTTCACAGCAGGCAGGTGAAAGCAGTCTGGCCTTCACGGTGGGATTTTTGCTGCTAGGTGACAGCTCTCATCCTCTCACCTTTCTTCATAGCTCACCCCGATTCGAGTGATGACAAAACCCTTCTGCTCTCATCCTTACAGGCACATTTCAGTGCCATTCTGCTTCCCCATTTATGATATGAGACTTAACCTTACGTTACTGTAGAAATAGCTCACATTCCCTTCCTGACAAGTCTTGGAAGTGTCAAGGTGCATGTTTATAGAGAATATTTTAATTTATTCAGTTACTTATATTGGGCTCTCTAATGTATAAACGTGTAGAAATTCTTTTCTGTCATTGCTGCTTTTCCTTAAAAATGTTAATTTTTATAATTGTTTTTCTTTCACATTACATCTGTTGTTGATAATGTTTTCTTGGCTTCCTTTTTTGTAACCCCTCAAATGTTGTTTTAAATAATATTTAATTCTACCTGCAATCTAGGCTATCAAGAAGGCTTTTGGAATTCATTATCTGAATTGCACCCAATGTTGGGGTCACTGGCTTATACATTCATGCCTCTTTGTTTTGTGTGGGTGCTGGGGATTCTAATTTAGGTCTTTATGTTTGCAGAATAAGTACCTTTACCCAGTGAGCCATCTCCACAGCTTTAGAAGTTCAAATTAATACTTAAAACTATGTAGTGTAAAAAGAATTTTCTTGGTGTTGCCTAACCTTAAAATATGATTTGATAATCAATATGTAAAATACAATATTATTTTGCCATATTTCAAATGAAAAAATGTAATTAATGAGCAGCAAAAAAAATTACATTTGATGTAAAGAACAGTTAGCAATCAAATTTTCTTCCAAGTCTTGGTGTCAAAGAAGTTTACTGCTGTGAAAACTGCTAATTCTTGCTTGAGCAAATATGCAAACCCAGTTAATGAGTAGATAAATACAGCCAACTGTCCCATCTCTGCTTGCTCTCTCTCTCTTTCTCTCTCTCTCTCTCTCTCTCTCTCTGTCTCTCTCTCTGTCTCTCCTACCATCAGACCAAATACTACAAACTTTAGTTCTGGAAATGACCATTGAACACCTGGGTTTCAGACTAGTCAGAGACATCCTGGTATGAAGGGTTTGTTAAACCTGCCAGCCTTCCCGCTTCATCTGTTGCCAGTCTCCACAGGAAGAAGATAATAGAGAAGGTGAGGGGACACTTTTAATTCACAAGAAGCCATGAACAGAAACTTGTTCATTTAATATTCTCATCAACTTAGATATGTTTTATCCATAAGAACAGAAGTCATTCCTAGTCGATAGGCCTATTACCAATTTTGACACAAAGACAATCTCTAAGACTTCTATGCACATAAAAGAGTTAACGGATCTTGGAAGAAGCAGGCTTACAAAAAGATGGTTAGGGAGAGGCAAAATGAGTAAAATATTTCATGAACATGCATTTAAAAAAGTCATGGTGGAAGCTGTTATTATGTATAATCAAAGCATAAAAAAGGTTGGTGTGAAGAAAAAAGAGAGTGTAAAGACACACATAACTGAAATTGAGAAGTTGCACAATCCTTAAAAGTTGCTTTGTGCTTACAATTTGGTTTTATAAATGCAGGATTGTTCCTGCTGAGCAACTGTCACTTCAGAGAATGGGTTTCTGTGCCTGTTAAGAACAGCATGCCTGACAGTGCTGGGAGCTAAGGGGCTTCTCTGAGAAGAAATAGAGTGCACATATTAGGACATCTTTCCCCATGCCATTAACGAGCACAGAGACATTGGCCTCTTCATAAGGGAAGCACAAAGAAGCCTATTCATGGATTTTCCGAGTTTTCCTGATTTTTTTTTACCATACTTGGTCCTAGTCTGTTTATTTTTTAAAATTATAATCCATTTTAGCTGTGGATACAACTAATTCCAAAGACCGTAGTGATTCCAGGGATCACCAAGTGTGTGTGGCTTTCAGACCGTCTAAAATGAATGACGAGTTCTGAATTCAATTAGCCTTTAATCACTGAAGTGATTTAAAGTTAGCTATTTTATACAGAGGTCATCTGTGCCAAATATACCTTATCTTAACGTGCACCTAAAAATCTTATTTTAAGTAATATAGAAAATCATACCAATAGAAAATTCTCTTGAAAAAAAAACATTTTTTATAGACTTTGGAAAGCATTGAGAATGTGACCCACTGATAGAACACTTTCCTTTCTCTCACAGGCTTTGGAGTTTGCTCCCCAGGACCACAAGAGGACAAGAAGCATGTGCAGGTCTTATATCATTGCTTAACAATGTGCAGGGTTTTGCACAGTTAAGTCATTATGCATTTTAGTCTAATCTTTTTTTACATTATGTCACAAGGTACATTACACACACACACACACACACACACACACCACATGCCCATGCTGAGTTTCAAGCAATGATTTTTAAAAGACAGAATCAGTTAGAAAAAAGAAAAAGAAAACAGTAAGATTAAAAATTCAATCCTGATTTTCTAGTGATAAAAGAAAATAGACATCAAACATTGGGTGAAATAATAAAAATGTAAGCTGTTGAACAGAGCTATAAGAGGAATGCATTGCATAATTATAACCAGATAATGGGCCACAGGCAGAGAATTTCCTTGATCTGGAAACTAAACTTGTAAGGTGGTCAAGTTATTTTACAGATGATTTACAGTTTAAAACGTGCATGGCATTACAAATAAATGTGTTACCAAGAAAGGTCTGAGCCCTGGTTCTAAATTCAGCACCCAGCAGTTATCACAAGTGTATCTATGAAGTCACAAATGCTGGAAATGTGTGAGAGGTGAAAACAGGTAAGGATCCACGAGGCAGTCCTCTTAACTTGCTTATATTCACAAGACAGATGAGTTTGGAAAACTCTGTTGGCATGGTGCTGAATATTCTGTACACTGCAGGCTTCCTTGGGAGTACAGGAACAATCATGGATAAAAGAGGTTTGTAACATGACTCCATGCCTGAACAGTAGGGAGTGGAGACCATGAAGTCTGCTCACTCCATAGTGATACTGCAGATCTGTTGCCCTTGAGAGGGCAAGCAGCCAGCCTCTCTCCAGGGATCAGTCAGCCAATTGCTATACAAACAAACCTTCAAACATGAAATTAAAATGCAGAAATCTTTGATATCTATCTGGGTATTGTATAAAAACAAATCAAGTGTTTAGAAACTAAGCCAGAATAGCTTCTCGGCAACGGCCTGGTAGATCCCATATTTAGCATAACTGAATGCAGGCTTTCCCTTTTACTACAACAGGTTAAGGCAGATTTCACGAATAACACATGAGACTTTCAGTAACTACCCTGTGGTCAGGTCACAGGAGAGTCAAACTGAAATCAGTATCAGGATTTCAGCCGTATCAATGGAGGTCTCGGGTGTCAGTCTTTGAATACTTAATAAAGGAAAGTCCCCAGGAATTTGAGCTTTGGCCACATGGAATGCTCAGCAACAGTCATATTCTGAAGAGCATGAAAGGCAGGGAAGAGAGGCATAAGGGAGAAGGCATAGGGATACATTCTCCCATCTCTGTAGGTAAGGATCGAGGATAGAGCTTAAGGCAGTAGATCAGGGGACCTGATACCTGGAGGATACTTTGGTTATTCTCTGGCTGTTCCTGGTTCTTCAAAAGAGAATGATAATACCTGTCTCGTAGGTATTGTTGAATGAAGCAACATAACTAGTACATCTACAAAGTTTGCAGTGAGTGAATGTTAATAGGGTCAGGCTTCAGAGTAAGTTATCATCTATTAAAATTAAAATTGATACATAGATTATTCTCACAAATTACACTTTTGTAAATATTGCTAAAAGATGAATAATATGATAAAGAGGTGCCAGAAATGATGGTGTTATCCTCAGGTTTTATTTATGGAAAAGAAAATGTAGTTCTGGGTTTTACCCTACAATATCAGAAGTCAAAGGACACTGGGCAGTTGTGGCACATGCCTTGAATACCAGCACTTGGGAGGTAGGGGAAGGCAGATCTCTGTGAGTTCCAGGCCAACCTGGTCTACAGAGTGAGTTCCAGGATGGCTAGGGTTACAGAGAGAAACCCTGTCTCCAAAAACAAACAAAACAAAACTTGTGCTTGTGTGTCTACACTTGTGTATCACAGCATGTGCCTGTGAATGAGCCAGAGGTTGGTGTCAGGATGTCTTCCTCAATGGCTCACCATCTTACTCTTTGAGGGTTCTGCATTTCTTCAATGAATCTGAAGTTTACCATTTCTGCTAGACTCGTTGGTGAGAGAGAGCTCCAGAGACCTGTTGGTGTCTGGTCCTGTCTGCTGCCATTACAGATGATCATAGCCATGCCTGGCTTTTCCCAGGAATTTTGAGGATCTGCACTCAGGTCCCCTCAAGTGCTCTAGCTAGCATCCCTGATTTTGTCATCTTATATAGTCCTTACTTGTTCAGCTGTTCACGGAATGCCACCAGTTTATAGCCCACAGCAGGAGGGTCAGGTTGACATGTGAGCAATTGACATTGGCTTGAAAGGATCCCAGGCCTTAGCCAGTGAATTCATTGGAAGGGATTTCCACATCCACTGCACTTGGAATTGTGTCAATGCCTCTTTATTGTATTGGCATTATTATTTTTGTCTTGACTGAGAAGCCATAAAGAAGTTTTTATTATTAACTTTCATAGATAAGAGTATAAAATTTGGTTGAAAAGTAAATAAATGCATAGGAAGGAATTTTATCAAGGTCCCATTAGAAAAACAAAATTCAGAGATGTGTTATTTCCTGTCAGGCCCTTCATCAAATATTAAGACAATCACGAAAGTAAGAGCAGTCAGCAACATCTGGCTATCCTCTCATGCCCTGTTTTAAAACTTCAGAATGTGTTTCTCTCTTCTGTAAGTGAACTGCCTTGGGCTGTGAGTAGAGCATTTCTCACAGTGATACACTGTGGTACATTTTTCCTCATGACCCCAGGAAATTACCTACTGCAAACCAATCATTTCAACAGGAAAAATAGATGCAGAGGGGTGAATTGTCTTATATTTCCTTCCTTCCTTCCTTCCTTCCTTCCTTCCTTCCTTCCTTCCTTCCTTCCTTTCTTTCTTTCTTTCTTTCTTTCTTTCTTTCTTTCTTTCTT
>NC_022029.1:12370697-12434849 GCF_000317375.1 Microtus ochrogaster
TCCTTCCTTCCTTCCTTTCTTTCTTTCTTTCTTTCTTTCTTTCTTTCTTTCTTTCTTTCTTTCTTTCTTTCTTTCTTTCTTTCTTGGCAGGGTTCCTCTGTGTAACTGTTCTAACTGCCCTGGAGCTAGTTTTTGTAGACCAGGCTAGCCTTGAACTCACAGAGATCCATCTGCCTCTGCCTCCTGTGGTGAGATTAAAGGCTTGCCCCACCACTGCCAGCTTGTTTTTCTTTTTTAACGTTATTGACTAAAGTAGAGACTTAGTGCTCCAGTGAGGACCAAGACCTGAATCTTAGGTCTTCACTTCTTCCCCTGCTCCTATTTTCCGCAGATTACACCCTCACAACAGTTTTCAAGGCTCCTTTCCACCATCTCTTCTTACTTCTTCCCCTCACTGTATTGGACCATATTTATTTCGTACTGTCCTAACTTGTGTCCTAGTGTTAGTCTCTTTGACAATGATTGGCACTGCAGCAACTTCCTACGTCTGCATCGCCTATTCACTGCAGCCAAATCAAATCTCCGAGCTTTCAAAGACATCTCTCTCTTTGCTAAATTGTAGCCAAGTAGAATTTTTTCTTCACATCCATCCCTTTCTGAAGTCTACTCAAATCCGATTCCGGAATAGTCCCTTAATTCAGCAATTTGAGAGACATTTATTGAGTATTTATTTCATATTTTACCCACTAAAGCTCAGATTAATTTATGGTCTACATTTCTTAACTAGCCATATGGAGAGATGTTTCATAGAAGAATGTTTGCTTATTTTGTAGTGGTCTGGTTAGATAGAGTGGAAACGCGTAGACAGGATATCTACTAAAGTTCAGCTGCACATTGACACCTAACTTTCGTTCAATCAGACACAAAAGAGTGCATCAGTTACTTTGCATTACTTTACCTGGCCCAAGCATGAGTAAGTGCCTTCCCTGCCTCCAGTCTGGCTATGAAATAGGATCTACCCAATAGCATGCAACCTATAGCATGAAAGAGGCTCAAAGCTGTTTTTCAGTTCCAGCTTACCAGGATGTGGAATGCTGTCTGTGTTTCTTTGCGTCCGGCCTATCAAGATGGTCGTCACATTCACGGATTTCTTAAGTGCGTTGGGTTTCTTCTGAAGTTTTACCTGCTTCTGAGGCTTGGCAATATTTGCCAGACCATCAGACACTAATCGATCAACACTCCAGGTTAAATTAGATAGAGCAGCTTGAGTTTTTATTTTAACGATTGATTCCACAAGTTTCGTCAGACTGTCTCTCAGGGGACCTTCAGTCCACACAGGTAAGGGAGCACTCTGTCCAAAGGTGCTTGCAGAAGCATTGTGGCATGTCATTAAAAGCTCATGAACAGTTTTGTTAAGCAAAGAGAAATTCACTGAAAGATAGATAGATTTTGCTTCCAGTGCCTTAAATCTGGAATTTAATACCTTCAATTGAAGATCAGTATCTTTCTCATTTGATAGCACACCACCTTTTTTGAATGAAATGTAGTAAGGTATGAGTGTCTTGGTCACTTTAGATTCAACACCTTGCAAACGAGTTTCAAACTCTTTGGCAGTCTTTCTTGCCGAGAGTACATTTTCTTCTAAATTACTCATGTTTTCCTGACATTTTTTCACCTGGGAAGAGGTTTCATTGAACATTTGATAAACCTTTTGAAAGTTTAAATGGCTTAGTTTCTCATCTTTGGGCAGAACTGTAAGGGCTTTAGCAATTTGCAAAACAAAACTATACTTCTGATTGTCGTTGACTAAAGTCTGAATAGAATCATTCAGACGCTGAAACTCAGAAATAAACGACAGAATGGATTCTACATTTTGGTTACACTCACACACTTTGGGATTATCTGACCTAGCACTTAAACTCCCCTTCAACACATAGTTATCCTGAACAAAATCGATGGCGTTGTTTATGACAGTCATTGTCATATTGAGGCCATCTTCTGTTTCTAAGACATGGTCACCGATACGTCTTTCCAAGAATTCGTCCCGGCTCTGCACTTCATTTCTGAGTAAGTTGTGTCTTTTTGTAAGTTCTTTAGTAAGAACATTTAGGCGATTGATAGCCGCGATCAGGTTCTGTAGCTCTCTGCGTGTAACTGGGGCTTCCTTTGGCTCGCGGATAACCGGCTGTCGAATCGGTGACCTCTGCTCCAACAAAGGCTGGAGGATCTCCATGTCATATGTTAGATCATTCAGCTGCTCGCTTATTTTATCCACCTTGTTGTCCATGGGAAAGATAACTTCAGACAAGGTTTGGTTTAGCACATGCAGATTCTCCTCTGTGTCCTTCAATTGATATTTAAACTCGTGCCTGCATTTAGACACCATTTCTTCACATTCTCCCCTGACTGACTCTTTCTCCATCTCCAAAAGAATGGTGAGATTGCTGATCTTGCTTTCTTGGACATGCAAATCACTGAGCATCTGCAGCAGCATCAGCCCTTGCTTGCTTGCTGTCTCATGGAGCACGGAGAGATATTTAGTGACGTTACTGCTGCTTGATTCCTCAGAGACAAGATTCTCCATTCCTGATGCTTGCTGAACTGATAGCAGCTGTGTGTTCGCTTCCTGTATTTTGGAGAGAGTTTCATTGAGGGTTTGCTGGTACAGAACTAGTTCTGAGTGCTCCTGTCCTATTGCTCCTTCCAAGTGAGCCTGCTTTGCTTCTAGCTCCTTGAGCGGCTTCTCACAGGTCAAGGCCATTTCCTGCCTGACATTCGTGATGTTATTCTTTAGGTCTGTGATATCCTTCCATGTGGGTTGATTTTCTTGTGTTAAAAGGAGTTTTTGCTGGGCTGTTACTGAAACCAAGGACGCATTGACTTGGAGAACTGCCTGCCTGGTACTTTCCAGGTCCTCTGACAGACTTGACACAGTCTTGAAGAGCTTTGCAATCGTTTCCTGCATGTCATCTTGGAAGGCTTTAAACTGTTCTTTTACAATATTCCTTAGCAGATCATCAATGCTTTTTGATTTTAGAGCTAAAAAGAATAAGACAAAAAATAGGAAAAATACACAGTTTTGAATTTAAAAGACATTTGTGAAAAGGCTAAAATTCTAACACCAAACACTAACTACATGTACTAGTGAAAGTAATTCTCTCCTGCATATGTTTATGACATTAAAATTTTTTTCTAGTATTCTTAAAAGATAACCTCTTCCTTGACTGGCAAATATGACATGGAAAATCAATTACCATGTAGAACACACTATCACTCTAAGCCAATGGTTTTATGGGCAAATGGGAAAAAGGAAGTGCTATTAATTCCAGTGACACAGACTGCTCTCCAGCAATCCTAAGCCTAGTTCTGAATGAAAATAAATCATGCTGGAGCTTTTGTCTGAGTATATTCCTGTTGTTAGTATATAGCTGCATTGTCAACTGTCTAATAATTAGGGGCAGCACCTACATTGTGAATTCATAAATGCTAATAAATCACAGAAAAACCTTAATAACTTGAAGGGAAATATAGATATCCATAAGACTTAAGAATGCCTTATAGAAACAAGTAGTGAAGTTACTATTCTTTACAAAATGAGTGAAATTTATTTTAAAATATGAATTTAAGACATGTTAATAATATGACATTAATTTTTGGCCTAACAAGAGGAAATTGCCAGTAGTAAACACTTAATAGTGTTTCTAACACTTGAAGTGTACCTGGTGACATGCTGAGGCTGTGTGAAACAAGAAAGAAAGAAGGAAAGACAGGAAGGAAGGTAGGAAGGAAGGAAGGAAGGAAGGAAGGAAGGAAGGAAGGAAGGAAGGAAGAAAGAAAGAAAGGAATAATTGAAGAAAGAAATGGGAGAGAAAGAGGTAGAAGAAGAAAGGGAAGAGGATGAGAAGGAAAATGGTCTGGATTATTTAAAATGACATAAGTAGAAAGTGAATATTTGAAAAGTCTAAAACGAAACCAAACCAAAAACCAATCAATCAAACAAAGAAACAAAAAGCATTATCTCATATAGAAACAATAGGAAAAATAAAATATATATTTATAAAGTCTAGCTACAAATAATGATAAATGAAAGCGCTGTTCATTAAAGTTTATAGAAAAGCACATTGATTATCATTTGATTCAGGTAACAAAGGAATTTTAAAAATAAAAGTTGTACACAGTAAGCCATCACTGAGTAGGCTTCACAGTCTTGGGTTTTTACAAAGTATTTAGCACACATGAAGACTCAAATAAAACCTACTGTAAAAGAGAAATTTTAGAAGAAAAAAAATGTCCTCTTTGAACATCTTGCTATTAATTTTTCTAGTATCCCTCCAAAAGAAAAAAAAAGAAAAGATAAAAAAACCTTATAAACCGTATTCCTGGAAATGTATTCTCTAAAGATTAGGGTTGGTAAATACAAAAGGGTACAAAAGAATAAAAATACAAAAACCATGAAATATCATGCACTAATACATGGCAGCAAACTATGAAGGAAAGCTAAATTAGAAAAATTTGAATAGCTACAAGAGAGAAATTATACAAAAACCATTCTTTTTTTTAAAATCTATGAACAAGCTATGGCTAGCATTTTGCCAGCTACCAACTTATTTCCCAAGTGTTTTGTGAATGTGTATCACTATCCTATGTGCATAGCAGAATATGCCAGCTTAAAATGCATGGCATTTGTACGGCATTACTCCATAGTACAAATATGTCTGTGCTTTCTACAGGATAACTTAGCCACTTCTAGTTAATTAAAATTATGCTCAATTCTCACAGTTTCCAAAACTTGATGATGTACGATGAAATATTTATACCTGCGAGGATTAGTTTTTTTGAATTTGTAACAGTGCTTTGAAGATTGATATGAAAAAAGAGAATTTAAGCCTTATTGAGTTTTCTAGCTGAAGACAACAACAACAAAAACCCTGATAGATGTCTAATTCCAGTTATCAAAAAACTGACACGATCAGAAAGATAGAGTATGAGTGACAGACTGGAAACATGATGCATAGATAAAATCAATATGGATAAAATCAATATGGATCTTGCTGAAGGATATTGGAACAAGATGTAAATATATTTATTTGGCTCCTTAGCTATCATTCTTTTACATATCTTTGGGAAAATCACATAGGAAATCTCAAAATCATAGCAGTGTTCAAAAAGACACCCAGCAGAACATTAGCTCAAAATCATGTTCCATGATAGTGTTTTTTTCCATCTGCAGTTCTACACCTCATTGGTAAAGAGTTTACAAAAGCATGTCACCATGCTTCATGTTAATTAATACCTGCGCGGGGTCGCTCTCCAAACTACTTGACTTTGTTTCACGTGACTTAAATGGCATTCTTTCGTCGATGTTATTGACATTCAGTTTTAAAGGTTTTGGGTTATAATATAGTTTCATCATTTCCCCCCTTTTATAATCTTCCTTTTCGCATCACCAACATCACTCTTTTCTAGCAACTCTGATGGACGTGTGGGCTCATTCTAACAATGTCTAAATACAAGTTATGCTGTAACTAGGTACAACATGCCTGTTCAAGTGAGTATTAGAAAATTATGTTTCAAAACACAATTTCCAAGTATTTTTAAGTTGCATATTTTAAATTACCTCATTAAAATATTCATTGCTTTACTATCTAATTTAAAGTAAAGATTCAAAGAGTCAGGAGAACATGTCAATGAATATTTTTTTATTTTACTCTTACCTTTTAGAATAGGTTGAAATTCCTTGCCTTTGTCTTCACTGATTTTCCCTTCCAGGGAGAGGTATGCATTCCTCATGTCCTCTGTGGCCAGAGAAACATTGTCCACTTTCTTCTGCAAAAATGTCAGCTTCATCGCCTGCTGGCTCATTTCCTCTGCCATTTTTTGAATCACAGCTGCATGTAAAAGAAAGAGATTTAGTACCATTAAAATAATAGACGTAACACCTGTCAAAATTTATTGCACACCATAACACTTATAGATTTGAGAACATAGACCACGTTTCAGTGGCAACATGAACAATGAAGCTTTAAATTAAAAATCTTTAATAATTAAATATCTTTAATTTTTACATTTTAAAGTTTTCTCATAATTTGTCTTTCAAAAAGTCTTAGTTCTGTCATCACATTCTGAATAAATACAAATACAAGGGTTTAAAATCTACAGCAATGGGCTTCCTGTCCCCCATCTAGTGGCTCATTTCTGCTCTCACAGCGTGTCCCAGCGCTGAGTGTAGGTAGTTTCTCACACGTATGGCGCTGTAGTTGTTCAGGTGTTACTTTCATTGCAGTACTCCTTGATGAGATCAGATCCCAGTTTACAGTGACTCTTCTGTACAGAAGCAGTAATCACTGTGGCTTTACACACTGCACTGATTCAGAGACCTGCCAGTATTCTATAGATGCTGAGTCACAACATAAACTAAGGGACATTATGAGGTATGTTAGCCAAATTCGCTTTTAAAAATTAATTTTTTGGATTATCATGCAAAATAACAGATGATAATATGGCATTTCCTATATATTTATCATCATTTTTCATTCATATTCAACTTTTGTTACCGTCCTCCTTGTCACCATTGTTCTCTTGGAGTTGTCCTTCCTCCTCCTCAGTGACTTCCCCTACTGCTAAGCCTTTCAATCTATCTATCTGTCTGTCTATCTGTCTATCTACCTACTTATCTATCTTATATCTATTATCAACCATCTAATACATGTATGATATTTCTGCATGTATATATATATATATATATATGCACACACACACACACACACACAGAGAGAGATCTTATATGTGAATTTGTATGAATCTAGTTTTCACGTGTGAGAGAAAACATGATGTTTGTCTTTCTAAATCTGGGTTATTTCTTTTAACATGATGATCTCTTGCATTTTTAAAAAAGAGATGTTTTTAAATATCATTTCTCAATGGGGTGCCTTGCTTTGTTTACCAAAATCTATGCCACTATTGAAGAGATGCTATTGGCACTAACTGACTTCATTTGGGGCTAAAGTTAAGTCTGAGATGGCAAAGGACTGTATAGGACAGAAAACCAATCCCAGGCTGACTTTTGATCAGTACAAGGTCTTAGGAATACAACCATTTCCCCAAGTTATCAGCACCCCTTTGTGGTGTCTTATCAGTCAAAACATCCTTCCCATCTCCTTTTACTCAGTCAAGCTGCCCCTTCTACATCAAACAAAAGCAGAGTTTGATTTTGGAAAACTGTTATGTTCCCTGGATGTGTGATTGCAGCATTTTTAGTCTCCTGGGTTTGTGCATGGATTTTTTTCCCCACTGCTTTATATAAATCTTTTCCATCTGGGAACCTATAATCTAGTGCAGTTTCTCCAAACAATTAGCAACCATATAACAGGACTGAAAAATGTGTTAATCCATCACCACTGAAATGGTGTTGACAATTATTGGGTTGAAGGTGACAGTAATTAAGACCTGGGTCGCCATAGTCTTGCTTCTGCTGTTGCTGGGTCTGCTCGGCTCTTCTGTGGTCAACAGCTGTGTGACTTTCAGCCTGGTTACTGTGTGCCAGTTGCTGCTGTTCTTCAGCTAGACAGAAGCAGAGAGAGTATTCAGTGTTAGCATTGGAAGGGCCTCCTGTTTCCAGTCCTGAGTGATAATGGGACTGACGTTCATTTTCCTGTGTACTGAAGCGTGGTGATGAGGCCGACTGCAGAGCAAACTGTTTCTGCCCCATTCATAGGACAGGGTAATGCCACATCCAGTTGGAGGTTGGGGTTCTAATTTTGCCTTGGAAAAAAGAATTATTCAAAATTCATGTGGGTGAAAAATGGAAGGAAGCCTTTGCAGATGCAGCCTACGAAACTGAGTGGATATTATAATCCATTATGGTAAAAGTAACAGCAGCCCTGTAAGGGGACTGATTTTTCAGTAATGCATTTCCCAACTGGTGGCTGCTGGAAGGGGTGAAAGCTGCATGTTCCTTACAGCTGGACACCAAATCAGCTGCTTAATAACCAGTGCATTTAAGGAGTTGTTCCAAGATTATAAAAAATAATAACTATATGGCTTCTGATAAACTAATGGTAAAATTAAGCAATTACAGGTATATCTCCAGGGCAATCAACCCATAAAGTCAGTGACATTTTACAAAACCCAGAAATCCTAGTACCTATATTTAAGGAACACCATGTCTTACAAATCAAATAATTTAAATGTCTATATAATATTTCTTTGGAAAAACAATTTTGAGAGATTCATTTAAAATATTAAACCCTTCAATAATACATGTTTAAATTATAGACTTTGAATGAACACATTTGATCACTGTTGCCTACACAAATACATGTATAAATACATGTTTACTGTCTAGCTGGATTCCTTTTCCTATGAAATTTTGTGTCAATGAAATGGCAATTGAGCTGCATGTCAGTGACCTTCACGATGCACATGTGGTTTTGCTGGCAATCTTTACGTTTTCCTTCTCCTTAAAACAGGCTGCAGGTTTGCCATTAATTGGGGTTTGTCTCCATTATCGCGTTGAATTTTGCTGTGCTGTTCTTCAAGGACTTGGGCTAATCAATGAATTTCCAGTTGTGTAGAGTTTGTTTCGATGTCCCCTCCCACCAAAACTGATGAGTTATTTAGGAGAAGAAATTGTTGCAGAGTTTTGAGACAAGAACAGTGGTTTGAGAATTAGGGTAAGGAATGAAAAGTATTAATCCCCTGTGAGGCCCCAACAATAATGTTCTTAGGGTGTGAATTCAGACCGATTCATGCAAAGATATCTCTGAAATAACAGTGCAGCTCTCCTACCATGGCTCCTCTGTGGCTGGGATAGTAAAGCATGTTTCTGACAGTTTGCATCTCTGCCCACTCAAGGGCATAGCTAAACAGTAAAGCAATGGTTTGCAAATTGGAGTGACTCCTGTGACCATGAAAACATTCCCTGGGAAAATTTGGACCTATAGCTTCAGAACCCTACCCTGATTTAAGAAATTTCTACGTGGAGCATCCATCCCTCTTTTACCAAGATGGTCACATCATTTTGTGCATGCTAAAGCTTGTGAACCACTGAAGTAAAGCATCATGATCGATATCCCTCTGCAAGCTGACCTCATGCCATTCCCTGATTCTCTGGGCAGTGAAGAGTGTCCAGACCATAGACTGTATGTAAATACTAATTGCAAGAGGAGCAAATGGGTGTAATAGGGCTACAATAGCTTGTCCATTTCCTTACTGCGTACTCTCAGGAGTTTGACCACAGAAAGAAAAAGCATTAGTGAATTTAAAAGTGAGTGAGATAATGTGTTGGAGTTAAAGCAGAGTGGTTATAGTGGTCAGTGCCATGGCAGTGTGACACAGGCTCGTTACCATAGAAACTTCCTCACTCTCAGCTTTTTATACAAATCTTACATCTTTGTTGCTGCTTTCTACTGTTTTAGAATGCTATTGGGTTTTTTTGTTTCTTTAATTTTATTATAGATAGAAACTAGAAGTCTTTATGACTTGGAGACTAAACTATTTCTGTTTTTTTTCCAATTCTTCTCCCAGGGCCATGGTTCATTGGACCTAGGCTGGGCGATTGGACACATGTGTATTTAAAAATTTCAAGTTGTTAGGTGATTTTGATTCACGACGTTGGTTAGATCCACTAATTTAGAAAAGAATTGAAAGATTTTCCAAAATCTAATACAATTTATTGATACGAGGCAGAATTTTTTCTATATTCACAGTAAAATTGAAATATAAAAGTCAGTCTTCATGGTTCTTAAATAGGATCCTAATTATGGCTATAGCATGCTTTAGAGGCATGGTGTATTACAATCTAACAGGTGAAAACCATGTGCCCATCATTCTGTAAAGAAGTGGGCTGTTATAAACAGTGGCATCAGCAAGAATTGCTCAGGATTCCTCAGTTCTCTCATGTACTCAGTGTCATTCTCTCTGTGCTTTAGACAATAGGGCCCAGCAAATGGATTATGGACCATAAAAGAAGCTGTTGCTGTCTCCCCAGTGGTCACATCCAAAGTCTACTGATGGCTCAAAATCCCTCCGAAGTAGACTCCTTCCCATTCTGCACCCAGGCTGTCAGTCTTCCTGCATAGTGGTCTTTCTGCTCCCACTCCAGATTCCAGTCAGGATGAATCAATATGGCTTGTCAGTTGTCAAAATACTGAACCATGCCTTTCAGAAAATACATAATAATACCGTATAACGACTTACATAATTAATCTTAAAACTGTGATATTAGTTTATTTCAAGTTGACTATGTATAGGTGATAAAAGATATATTCTTCAGGATGTATGATGAATAGAATTCCAACCCAGCACCATTTGAAAACTATTTCCTATGTCACATAATATAATAATTATAAAATAGGATATCATGGCATATCAATTTTATGCCACTACACGTTGTGGAATAAATATCCAATTAGGACACCAAAAGTCAATTAAAAACTGATATATTATTAATGAAATGAATATCTTTCATATATAAATCTTAGATGTTAACTGAACTTTTAGAAGTTATTTAATTAACAACTTTTAGAAGTTAACTAAAATCCAAAAGTCATGAATTTGACTACAGTTAATAGTTTTATCTCAGGAAACTAGAAGGAAAAATGTTTTTAATATTATTAATAATATAGTCATATATAGGAACAGTCAAGAAAAAAATTTCTTTGAATTGTGATTGTAAAAATATAGTCAATCCAGATAGTACACAGCTGTATTTGGAATGCTTGATAGAATGGGGCAGGAAGATTAACAAGAGTTTCAGGCCTTTCTGGTTAAAGAGCAACTCTGTGTATAACAAACAAACAAAACACCATTGATGTGAAACAATGGAAAAGAGAATACACTGGATATTCCAGACAAGTAGAGCAATAGAACAGGATACGAACATCATCCTGGAGACTCAGACACAGCTTCAGAGAGAATCCTGCTGCTGTCAGTCACTGTGTTCACACATCTTAGATGGGGACAAGATGGCCATGGTGTCAGCAAGCATCTGAGCATAGTCGTGCTGGGTTCATATATATGCGCCACATTTCCTGCAATGCAGCAAACACACAGACGAGGGACAGAAAGACAGAGAGAGCTTGTGCTACAGAGTCAAACATGCAACACTGGAAGGATTTCTGGGCTTTGGGACCAAGATTAAGAAGACATTTTAGAAATTATTCTCCTTGTGAATAATTTTACATATATATGATATTAAAACATCTATATTTGAAACAGATGATATTTGGAATACATTATTTGAGACAGCCACACAAATATTATATGAAACCAAATATAACGTGATCAGTTGCTTGAGAAAATGAAATCTTTTCTAATAAATTTAAATGCAAATTTAATGTATGTGACATAGCTATAAAGTTAATAAATGTTCCTTTGTTGATGTTGCCCCAACTATGACTAAATGGTGCTTACATAGCTCTAAGAAGAAACTACATCTGTATTGCCCTAGGTATTTTCCTGATTTAGCTATCAAGGAAGATGGACAACATTTAAAAGCATGCAGCTTTTATAGATTGCAAAACATGAATGTTACCACTTTTCTTACAATATAGTCCCGAACAAGACTTCCAGAGCATCGACACTAATAGACATTATAGATGTACAGATAACTTGTGCCCTACAATGGCTCTGGATCTGAATGGGAATTCTTCAGAGAAAGTCAGAGCAGCTTCCTGTGTTTAATCATTTTCGTGAAAGGGCTATTTTGCTGATGTATCCTTGGTCAAAGAAAAAGCATGTCAGGAGCCAGGAGACACCAGCAAGCCTATCAGGGATTATTTAAATATGAGTGGTTATGATTTCTGTGACTTGGCTTTGTCTCTATATTTATTATGGTAATTAATGTATTAGTTTGGAAATCAATATGGCAGTTTCTCAGAAAATTCGGAATCAACCTACTTCAGGACCCAGCAATACCACTCTTGGGCATGCACTCAAAAGATGCTCAATCGTACTACAAAGTACGATGTTCATAGTAGCATTATTTATAATAGTGAGAATCCTGGAAACAATCTAGATGCCCCTCAACCAAAGAATGGATAAAGAAAATGAGACACATTTACACCTTAGAGTACTACTCAGCAATAAAAAACAATGACATCCTAAGTGAGGTAACCCAGACCCCAAAGGATGAATATGGTATGGGCTTACTCATAAGTGGATACTAGCTATAAACAAAGGATATTGAGCCTATAGTTTATGATACTAGAGAAGCTAAGTAACAAAGTGAACCCTAAGAAAAACATATATAAATCTACCTGCAAAGTTAAAATAGATAAGATCACCCGACATAACTGGGAGCATAGGGATTGGGGAAGAAGGGAAGGTGGAAGGGGAAGAGGAGGGGAGGAAGGAATTAGGGAGGAGAACTTAAGAGAACAGGATAGTCAAGATGGAGGAGGGACAGAAATGAGAGCAAGGAAAGAGATATCTTGATTACGGGATCCATTATGGTGCTAGCAAGAAACAGGGCAATAGAGAGATTCCTAGTAATCCACAAAGATGACCCCAGCTAAGATCCTAAGCAATAGAAGAAAGGGTGCCCTCACTGACCTTGCCCTGTACGCAACTCATACTGATGCGTACAAACTGATGAATATCTTAAATATCACCATAGAACCTTCTTCCAGCAACTGATGGAAACAGAGTCAGAGACCCGAATCAGAGCACTAGACTGAGATCCTAAAGTCCAGCTGAAGAGCGGGAGGAGGAAGAAGAATATGAGCAAAGGGGACAAGACCATGATGGGTACACCCACTGAAGCAGTCTACCTGAGCCAATGGGAGCTCACCAACTCCACCTCAACAGGGAAGGAAGCATAATGGGACCAAGCTAGTACTTCTGAATGTGGCTGAGAGTTGCGTGGCAGGCACAGACGAAGGGGCCACTAGCAGTGGCGCCAGGATTTAAACCTACTCCATGTATTGGTCTTTTGGGAACCTATTTTCTTTGGATGGATACTTGCTCAGACTAGATATAGTAAGGAGGGCCTTGGACCTTCCTCAAGGCAATGGATGGAGGAGTGGATGGGGTGTGGGGTGGAGTGGAGGGAATAGGAGGAGGGGAAGGAGGGGGAACTTGGATTGGTATGTATAATGAAAAAAGATTGTTTTCTTTTTCAAAAAATAAGAAAATAGTAAAAAAAAGTAATGCATTCTTTTGTTTTTTGGTTTTATTTATTTATTTATTTATTAAAGATTTCTGTCTCTTCCCCGCCTATATCAGCATTACTGAAATAGTGGGTAAATGGCTGAACATTACTGTTGTCCCTCCCCATAGCTCTTATGTTTACAGTTTCAGTATACTTTACTAAAGCTTTTGTTTAGACAGTAAAGCTTTGCTCCAAATACTGTTACTTCATTCTAATAAAATTAAAATTGTTCATTTTATTACTTAATCAAGTATGGCATGTTGTAGACTTAATGAAGAGATTATAACATTACACTTCCTTACTTAACATCTTGGTAGAACTGGGAAGTTGGGGCCCTTGTCTCTGATACATGTAAGTGATTGTGAAGATAGACCATGACCAAGGCAATTCATAAAAGAGAGTGTTTTACTGGGGACTTGCTCACACACATGGTTTCAGAGTGTTGCTCAGAGTCTTTTATCATCACAGAGGGAAGCATGGTGGCACATATGGCTCTGGAAAAGTAGATGAGAGCTTTACATCCCTATCCCTCAGCAGGGGGATGTGTGTGTGTGTGTGTGTGTGTGTGTGAGAGAGAGAGAGAGAGAGAGAGAGAGAGAGAGAGAGAGAGAGAGAGAACCTGTCCTGGAAACCTAAAAGCCAACCCTCAGTGACAGACTTCATCCAACAAGCCACACCTCTTCATCCTTCTACTCCTTCTAACAGATCCACTTCCGGGTGTCTAGGCATTCAAATATGTGAGCTTGTGTGGGCCATTCTTCAAACCACCACGTCCACACTTTATGGTGGAGAGGGGTTGCTTGAGATTTAAGTAGAAAGGTTTTCTCTAGCACCATAGTTGTCCCTGTACTACCCAGTTCAGACCAACCTTAAATATTCAGAAGTAAGAAGCCCTGCTATGAGACAAACTGGGGAACAGAAGGGATATAACACTGAATACTGAAGTCTAATTTTCTATTGACCTTGGAGTAAAAACAATCATAAAATATCATTCATGAATCCTGGAAAGAAAGAAGGGTTTTGTTTTATAAGCAGGGAAACAGTGATGACCTAGAGAAACCCAAAGTCTTGAAACAGGAACCAAGGAGCACAAGGTCAAACCTTCAGTTAGTGACAAGTGGAAGAGGAAAGGAAGCTGTCAGGACCAGTGATAAAGTTTCCCCCAGAAGCACCTGCCCCAAACCTGACAAGGGCACTTTCCCTTAATCCCCAGAACAAAGGACAATACAGGACAATACACAGAGCTAGCAAGCTAAGGTCTTTAGTTTCTTAACCCATTCTTAGATGATTAAGACCTGTATGGTAGACTGTTAAACCTTTTAATTCATTTTGAACATTCTGGTGAAGTTTTAAAAAGACTGATAAAAAGAAAAATACAATTGAGGAATAAATTTCAAATGTCCTTAGGCACGTGTGCACCCACATGAAGCAAGTGATAAAATTGTCCTCCGAATGGCAGGGGGTTAAACACCACACAAAGATCTTTGGGATCTGGTGTTCACACGAAGCTCTTTGCTCCGTGGTGCATTGAACACCAGATCCCAAAGATTTTTTGTGTGGTGTTTAAGTCCCTGGCAAGGCTGTTAAAAACTCGAAATGCCTGTTTTACAAATTCAATAGTTCATGTTATCTTTTCCTGGCTGTGTTTGTCAGTTAGAGCTCAATACTTCCATTCAACCCAATTTATATCCCAGGATTTTGACTGGCAGCTGTCGAGGGCTGATAGGATCTTTTACAGTCTGCTACTTTCCTGTGATGAGGAGCCTGGGTGATCGATGGTCCTTTATTTTTTCACTTAGCAATCGCTCTGTGTCCACTGATGTATTCTCTTCAACACAGACTGCAGAGGTTTTCTCGACAATCTATCTTCCCTTTCACACAAGCACAGACTGCTTGGTTCTGTGGAGTGCAGATTTCTAGGTCTTCCCTTGTCTTCTTTACATGACAGACGCAGCTACAGACAAGCGCTAACTGAAGCCAGCAGACTATGGAGACCATTGTGCACTTATTTTTGAAAGGCATCGTTGGATTTTATTTGTGCTCCTTTGGTTTTATGTTTCTCTCTGCAAAGCAAACTCTGATATTGGTGATCAAGAACTCAGAAACAAGGTCAGCAGATTTCAAGAGAAACAACTTTCTTATTAGGTGTGTTTATTATTGTTTTCTATTTAACAAGACAGATTTAATTTGCAAGATATTTTTTTTGCTGTTTTTATTTGTTTTTGCTTTTTAAGATATTTTTCTTGAGCACTTTGAGCCACATGGAGGAAGTCAGTAATGTCAAGTCAGTAAGGAGGATGCTCTCTTTCCTGCTAGTTGCCAGAAAGCCTTTCTGTGGTGTATTGACTTCTAGCTGCTCCTGCAGCATCAGGTACACTGGCAGGCAGATGCTCAGTGTACTCATGAAGATGAACTCAGTAAGCTGAAGTAGCCAGCTTCGCAGACAAAGGCTCTGAGCATCAATGTCTTTTAGTCAAACCCTACACATTACTGAGCAAGAAGCTCCTATAACACAACATACGACCTAAAGCAGAAGACGGTGAAGGACACTGGGAAAAATCAACTTTGTGAAAATATAAGAAATGGAATTGTTTCTTCATTTAAACAGTATAAATTTCAAGATGACGAATTTACAATGTATTGTAAAATAATCTCACTTCTGAAGCCATGTATTTAAAATGTTAGTTCAAGCAGTTTTATAACTGGTTGAATTTTTTTTACACATGCAAAATAAAATGTCTGTCATGTGTTTACAATGTACCTTAAGGGGTCAGTTTATTCCATATCTTTACTTATCTTTTCAGTATTCATTATTGCTGTGATAGATATTTTAAAATGTAATTTTATAGACTTTTTTTTTTTTTAGAAAACCTGCATGGGGTCAAATGCTGAACAATTTGGCAAAAGGATCTTTTCTAAACTAGTATCAATTAAACAAAAATTACTTTCCTTTGTGATATAATAGATATAATGCCTTGTTCCACTTCAGAATATTTTAGAGACATCTACTGGAGAGACACAGAACTGCAAATTTTATCTCATAGCCATAAGTGGTATATTATTATAGGTATTAAAAAAGTCTTTAATATGATATTGGAAAATAAAATAAGGTTCTTGCTAATGGAAATCTGGAAAGACTTGTGACCAAGTCCAGAAGGCATATAACTGCATGAATACTATTGCTTTGATGTCAGACCTAATATTTGCTTTTTCCCCTAAAATACCAGTCATGTAATTTTTTTTAAAAAAGGATTCTTTTAGATACTATCCTGTTTTGGTAGGTAAACTGCCACTAGAACCCAGGGTTCTGATTATTTGTGCTAGAGCACACACTGAGCAAATAAGCACTTTGGAATAGGAGCTGGGAAGAATTACACAGTGAGTCTGATGTGCAGCATCTCTTGCTGACACCCAGAGGATGGATTTCAGAAGAAAGAGGAGGAAGAGCTGGGAAGAGGTGAGCACTCTTGGGGAACCATAAAGAGGAGGGTCTAGCTACCAGTAGATCTACTGATACTTATCATATATTTAAACCATCTCTCTACTGCAATCAAATTAAAAGGAAATTATATTTACATTATGAAATCAATTTTGTTTCTGGAGATGAAACTACTTTCTGAAACAGAGATTTATGAAGAGTGTATGGAACTTTACACAATTTCTATGAATAAATAACCCAGTGATACTTTGAGGGATAAGCCCTGAAATAATGGCTATTGGACCTACATAACCAGGTAGCTACATAACCAAACTGTAGCGATCTCAGCAGAGGTTTAAAGAGTGGATCTAGTCAGATTGATAATTCTTGCCCTTTGGGGCAGCCTGCCTCATGAGTGCTGTCAAAACACTCTTTGCTTATGGGGGACAATTTGATCCCCTGTATGAAAACGAAAGGCTGGTACATATTTATTAAATGTAATAGGTAAGGGGACAGCTTGGGATGTTATTAGGTAGGCATCAGAATGGAAAAGTGTGAAGGAAAAAATAAAGCAGGCGAGAACTAGTGAACAGTGGTTCAGGGAAAGCATGAGACAGTGACTCTTGACCCTACCAGTATCAATTGCACTCACAAAAAATGCAAGTACTTGGTGGACTACAATGAAAACAAGAGAAACATAAGCAGGATTATGTCTGAACAACACGACATCCTTTTGGAATTAAAGCTACATTAGAATTCACGCTATAACAATTAAAAATAATTGGGCAAACCTGCCACCCTAGCCTTATTTCCACACAGATTTCTATAGGAAAGACACCTAACAGATTGATCAGCAAATGCTGGCCTTTTGTGAAGCTTAAATTTGGTGGCTATGACAGGAAACCATCACTGATGCTTTTCTGAGACTTTTCTTTGTCAACATGTATTGAAACAGAAAACTGCGAATCTAACATTAAAGAGAGCCATAAGTGGCTTCTAGGAAGAATTTCAGATGTGATTAACTACAGAATATAAACCACTTACATTCAGATACTTGGTAATCCCTGTAAGAAGCCAACGGCAGTATAGTTAGCACTTAGTTTTGTTTCTTGTGGGTAAATTTACCATCCTGGAGTTCTGTAGCTTCTCTCTCATCTGCATGCATGTAGTCTGCCGTAACAGTTAAGAATCGATTAGCAAGCCCAGGAAGCTGAAAGTGGGGCATGCCCAGCTCTCAGCGGTTGGGCCCAGGACATGCTTTGACATATCGCTTTGCTCCCTGCCACCTGCAGTCAGCTATTCTGTGCAGTGGGGTGTGTAATGACAGCCTGCATCTGAAAAGACACTTTGCAAACCAACACTTTATCCTTTAAAAAAGCAATCAGAGGATTAATATTCTCTAAGTATCTTTCACATAAGAAGAAAAATAAAGACATAAGCAAAATTCCAAATAGTGTCAAGATTTTTAAATAACGTACAAATGTGTTTAAGAAACAAATGCACTGTAACACTGTGACTATATTTGCACACCTTATAAAAATGAATTCTTTGAAAACAGTAATATATTTGGACCTTTTTCAAATATTTTGTATTACCTCATTTCTAAATATTTTCAGTGTGGGTAATGTTTTTTTGTTTTTTTTTTTTTTTTGGTAAAAGTTTTATTTTACCTGGTTACAAGGTAAAAATTTACTGATACATTTGAAAATGTGCTGGATTTCATGTTATCTATGTAACTTAAACCAGGCCCAGAGAAAAGAGCAGTGTGGAAGATTTGTCCACAGATCCTCGCTGCATGGGCTGGCTAGCCATGGATAATATCCCTGACTAAACTGCATGATTCTTTCAGCTCTTGCATATGATTCTCTGCTTCTTAATGTGACTCCTAATGGTTTCTTCACAGTTACATTAATTTTTAATCACAATCTCCTGCACTGTTGATTGAATTCCCCACCACTGCTAATGGCCTTTCTTGTGATATTCATCCACTTAAAATATGAATGCAGATGTCACATCTTATTTGTCAAAGAAAAGCTGTTTAATCTGAAAGCAGAATAATAGGTGCACGGATGTTAGGCTGCCGCAGGTGTCTGTGTGCTTGGTCAGCCTTCTGCCAGGACATCCTTAAAATCTCTGCTTTAAAAAAATGACTTCTTTAAGATGAAAAAAAAAACTCACCTAATTATTCATAAGTTACATAGTATATTCTCTAACATGAACTGTCATTCACATCCCTGTTATGTCAAGTAGTTGAACTGTAACAAAGCCAGAGTGTTGTATAATTATTTTATATGGGCTATTTCTAATCATTTTATTTAAAGTATGAAATGACAATTTACAATAATATTTAAGGAAGGCATGTCTTTGTAGTTTTAGCTAATAATAAGTAATACAGTGAGATCTTCTTACTCATTTCTTAAAACTAACATAAGCATGAGAGGAACAGTGATGGGGCAGGTTATGAGATTTGTGGGTGACTTATGAAGTTTGAAAACAGCAGCAGATTTAACATCTGGCTGCTTAGTAATTTTCCTTGGTGCACAATTGATCCATTCATGCAGGAGAATTGTCTGTATTCTGTCAATTATGTTTTAAGTAAACACTGATTGGCCAGTAACTAGGCAGGAAGTATAGACGGGAGAACCAGACAGGAAGTAGAGGCAGGGCAAAGAGAACAGGAGTATTCTGGGAAGAACAAAGTTCTTTCTGCAGTCCTGTCTCAAACGCCTAAGATGCAAGATGTGACCTGCCCTGTTGAAAAAGGTACCAAGCCATGTGGCTAACATAGATGAGAATAATGGACTATATAAGTTATAAGAGCTAATATGAAGCCTGAGGTAATGGGCCAATCAGTTTACAACTTATGGAGACCTCTGTGTGATTTTCTTTGGGAACTAAAGACTGTGGGAACTTGGCAGGAAAGAAACCCCAACTAGCAGGCCCTTATGTTACACATTCAACTACTTATTTATCAGAAATTTTTATTATGATGTTATTATGGGCATATACCTTTGAGCTGACAGTTTGGCCCTATGTATCCAGGACAGCATCTCCATTCTAATGAGGTCACAATCTTATGCTGCATCCTATAGACAGCATTGGATGTCTTCTGCGATCTGGAGAGGAAAACAATTGATACAAAATTATTTGTTTTATGTTAAGATGGAATTTGGACTTACAAATATAAAGTGCTTAGAATAATTCCCAAAATGTAATAACCATTTAGTCTTGGTACTATTATAAAGTCTTAAACATATCATCAGTATTATATTCAAAATAGCCAACAGGATTTCTTTGAATATGCAGCAAAAAGCATGAGTAGTTTTACTATTGGTATTTTAAATTAATATCTGTCACTTCATTTTCCAAAGATAAGATAGTTTTGCTTTGCATTATGTTTTCTAGCTACATCAGTATTAGAACTAACTTTAATTCTAATACTGTGCTTTAAAGCTGAGGAGCACAAATAATCGAGAGGTAAAATAACTTGCTCAAATGCCCAGATCTAAAACTGGTGGAATTGGAATTTTAATCTTGATTGTATGAGTTACGCTTATGGTACGGGAATTTGTCACAGCCAACCCTAGTAAACTGTACAAGGATTGTTGGTGAAGAGCTGAATTAGTGGGGTTTCAGTTTCTGCAGTAACATGACAGGTAGAACAGAAGTTATTTTTCAATACCAGAACGAGCAACACCATTCTTTCCAGCCCTAAAAGACATTCCTCTGCATCTATTTTAATAAGTTATATTCAGTAAAGAATTCTGTTGGAGGGACTATCATCTCTAGCCCAACTACTAAAGTTAAACAAGGAATGAAGGTGGAATTTATTTAGCTTGTGGGATTGACTCTAGGACTCAGAACTTTGTTGAATCATGCTAGATGGTCGATGTTTCTGCTCTGGCAAACTGAGTGTCTGCTGCATGAAATGTTGATATAATAAAAGAAATTTAGATATCTGTTGTATAAATACAGAAATCATGAACAAATGCAAAGACCCATTCAAATAGACACAAAGAGAAGAGATAGGAATAAGGATAAAGTAGCTGGGTTTAGAAAAGAGTAAAGAGCAGGAGAGGAACTCACCTTGAACCCAGAAGAACAATATGATAAGGATTACCATAGTAATGTTTTCATTACTCAAGAATTAACAACGTGTTCTTTGTGCCTTCCTTGACAAGAAAATTGTCACAAAGGGAAAGACAGCTTAAAGCAGGGCCACAGCTTAGCTTTCTCAAATCCCTACGATGTACTCAGCTCTCTGGACAGTGAATTTCAGTCCTCAAGAGACTCAGAAACACCTGGATATTCTGTGTCCTTCCTGTGCATTGTTCCAGACTGTTGATGCATCAGATTCATTGCCTGGGTTATTTGTATGATAATTGTGTACCTTAGATTCAGGGCTTGAGTAGCAGTGCTATAATTTCTCTCTCTCTCTCTCTCTCTCTCTCTCTCTCTCTCTCTCTCTCTCTCTCTCTCTCTCTTTCTCTGTCTCTTTTGTTTTATCAGTTTCTTTGTGAACATCTCTAGTCAAGCATGGTTGCTATGTGGATTCAGAGAATTTATGAAGAGCTCAGCCTTATCATGACAATAGTATATGTGTGTATGGACATCCATCCATTATAATATACTCATATGTACAATGAACAACATGGTCACTAATATGACATATACATAATAAAATATATCCATATATGTAATAAACAGTATGGTTACTAATATAATCTATACATAATATATAATATATTCATTTATTTATAAATGAAGGAACAACCATTATTGGAAAAAATTCATTGTTAGAGAAAATATTTTTGTCAATATCATTTTCCCAGGCCTTTACTTACTCTGATATCTCAAAAAGATAACTTTTAGAAATGCTTATTTATTAATTTTTATAGCCATACAGAAATATGTGTCATGAACAACATGGTTACTAATATAATATATAAATAATATATCCATCTAAGTATGGTCATTACGACATACAAAAGAAGAGCTGCTTTTACATGCACAATCACAGGTAATGATTTTCTATATTTTTAATACAAGTCATATTATATATGGACTTTTATCTAAAAAATGTTAATAAATCTTTGCTGTTATCTACTATGCCTTTCACAAGAGCCTCAGTCCAGGCTTGGTTAATAATATAACAGTGACTATGAAACAAGATTAACACCCCCTAAGCACTCTCAGGGTACTAGGCAGTAAGCTGAGTACATGAGTGTATTAGCTCACATGATTCTCAAAGAAAATACACAGCACAGGTATTATTAGTAATCACATCTTCATTTACTAAAGGTAATCTATGTAATCTAATATAGAGACTCTCTTTCTCTGCTTAGTCATACAGTGCCTGGAATGGCTATTCCTATATATTTTAGGTTTACATGGAAAACATCTAATTTCAGAAAATATTGCATACCTTTGGGAACAGAGTCCATTGGACCAGCCACAGGATCCTCTGCCATTTGGTGTGTAAGAGCTGTGAGTGTCCAGTATCACTGTTGGAGATAACTTGGTATGTACATACGCACACCAGTTCCTGAGTGAACAACAATTATTGGTAGAAAAATTCAATTTTGGTCAAAATCATTTTCAAAGACCTTTGCTTAAATACAGAAAAGAAAATGAACAGTGTTTGATAATTGTACCTAAGGAGATTTGAAGAGACAATATATGATGAAAATAATCAGAGCCTACATTTTGCTAGGCTTAGAAAAATCCTGAACTGTTCTTATATTTAATTTTAGTATTTGTACTGAGATCAAAGACTTAGACCTCTGAATATTACTTTGGGAGATATAAGATATAAGGTAAAAAAATTGAACCACATGGTTTGGCATAAAAACTGACATGTTGATTAATGGAATCAAATAAAAGACCCAGATGTACATCTACACACCTCTGAATACTTGATTTTTTTAATAAGGAAGCTAGAAATATGCAGTGGAAAAAAGAAAGCATCTTCAACAAAAAGTGCTGGTCTAACTGGATGTAGGCATGTAGACAAATGCGAATAGATTATTACCCTGCACAAAACTCACGTCCAAGTAAATCAAAGATCCCAACCTAAATCCAGATACAACGAACCTGATAGAAAAGAAAGTGAGGGAGAGCCTTGAATGCATCGATAGGAGACAACTTCCTGAACAGAACACTACTAGCACAGCACTGAGATAGATCGACAACTAAGAGATGGGACTTCATGAAACTGAAAAGCTTTTGTAAGTGAAAAGACACTGTCAGTAAGACAAAAAAAGCTACCCACAGAGTGGGAAAAGATCTTCACCTCCACATCTGAAAGAGGGCTAATATTAAAAACACACAAAGAACTCAAGAAACTAAAAACCAATAAACTTTATAATACAAATAAAAAATGGGGTTCAGATCTAAACAGAATTCTCAAGAGAGGAAAGTCAAATGGCCATTAAGCATATTTGAATGAAGAAATGTTCAACATTCTTAGCCATCAGGGAAATGAAAATCAAAATGATTTTGAGATTCCATTTTATGCCTATCAGAATGACTAAGGTCAAAAATACAAGTGCTGTCAAGAATTCGGAGCAAGAGGATCACGCCTCCACTGCTGGTGCGAGTGCCAACTTGTACGGCCACTTTGGAGATCAATATAATGGATTCTCAGAAAATTGAGAATAGAGCTACCCACGACTCAACTGTAGCACTCCTAGGGTGTATTCCAAAGAATGGTCTACCCTCTCACAAGGCCATGTGCTCAACTATGTTCATATCAGCTTTATTCAAACTGGAAACAACCTAGAAGTTCTTTAACTGAAGAATGGATAAAGAGAATGTGGTACATTTGCTCAGTGAAGTATTACTCAGATGTTGAAAACAATGACATCGTGAAATTAACAGGCAAATGGATGGAGCTTAAGAAAAAAAATCGTCCCAAGTGAGGGCACCAGGCTTTCTTTTGAGCCACCAACCAGCTCTCAACTCATGACGTGGAGACTTATTATTTATTATGAATGTTCAGCCTTATCTTACACCTGTTTTTGGTAGCTCTTATAACTTAACCTGCTTCTCTTCACCTATGTTTTGTTTCAGGTGTTTGCTTTTCACCTTTCTTTTCTTCTGTATGTTCTACTCCAACTATCTGACTGGCGGCTGCCTGACTGGTCCCAGGAATGTCTTTCTCTTTCTTCTTCGCTCTCTCCTCGTTCTTCTCTCTTGAGCCTAGATTGTTCCTCCTACTTTTCCTTTTTGCCTGCCAGTCACACCTATTCTTTCCCTGCACAGTTACCGGCCATTCAGCTCTTTATTAGACCTACTAGGTGCCTTAGGCAGGCAAAGTGAAACAAATATAACACATCTTTACATCATTAAAATGCAGCATAAACAAAAGTCCGTCTTTACATCACTAACAAAGGCAATACAAGCAATTGCAACTCGTCTCTACACAGTTAAAGCAATATTCCACAGCATAAGTAAATGAAACAATCTTTACCTAGATAAGGCAATATTCCACAACAAGTGAGGTAACCCAAATTCAGAAAATAAAATGTGGCATGGACTCATGTATAAGTGGATATTAGCTGTAAAAAAAAAAAAATGTAATGCCATGGTCCACAGACCCAGAGAGTCTATGTAACAAAAAAGCCTAAGGAAGGGATGCATGAATCTCCCTGAGAAGGGAAAATAGAATAGATTTTGTGGATGGATTGGGGGCACATGGGGTTGGGAATAAAGGGGATCAACTTGAAGGAGAGGGAGAACTTACTGGGAGAAACAATTGAAATTGGGGGACATTTTAGGGGCGAGGCGGAAACCTAGTGCAAAAACAAACAAGCCAAAGGAGCACCTCTTTGACGCCCACATTTGCAGCGTGGTTAGCACCAGTACTTGCTCTCTGGAGTGGGACAGAATGGTAGAACAGTGAGTGCAATCACATTATCAGTGACAGACGATAACGGCACACAGCCTTCAGGGTCACAGTTACCGTGTAGGATACTCTTGATGTGACACTGTTGCCATGTACCAGATGTTCAGTGTGATGGTAGTGGCTATGTGCAGTATTTGTGATAGGATGTGAGAAGAGAGCTACATTGTCCCCATTCCTTGATATAGCTGGAGTTTGTTTTTTGGGTGGAACTTATTTTCTATTTTTAAGATCAATAATAAAGTACTATTAAAATGGGGCTCACAAAATTACAGACAAGTGATACACACATATTCTTGTGGTCAAACTGTGATGCTATCTTGTTCAAGAATTTACCAAATTTTATTTCTCTTCAATTCTGGTTCTCCTCAGGCTGTGATCTCAGCAGAGGATTGCAGATGATTTCTGATCCAGCAGGGGTCAGGCTATGATCTCAGCAGAGGATTGCAGATGACTTCTGGTCCAGCAGGGGTCAGACTTTGACCAGTAGCAGACAAAGCAGGTTTAGATGTATGATGTCTGCTTTTCTGCTTAACCAGCTGGTCCTTCCTGTCAACTGACTCTTTCAACATGTCTCCTTAAATAGTATATTTTTCACTTATAGCTGTATAATTATAAAGATAAAAGGTGTGGGAACACAGAAGTTTCTCACTTAATTACTTGATCTGAACAAGCACTTGTCAAATTCAAGCACTTTAGATGTATATGTTTATAGCAACCATGCCAAGAAAAAGAAGAGTAATAGAAGTCTATGATTAATGGGAGAAATTAAAGTGCAGGAAACACTCTAGTGTTTGCTCTGGCAGTGACGTAATGGAAGTACATGTTTGTCAACAAGATGAGAACTTTCCTCTCTGACGTGATGTTTCTGGCATTTCAATGTCCTCAGACTTAACTGTAACTTTTCAAATACTGTGTGGACTTAGGACATCAGGGAAAATAGAGACTTGTCTGGACAAGATTTAATTTCTAAACACCCCCTCCCCATGATGTCATCTGTTTTTTCACAATCCCTCACATTCCAGGTCACTCAGGCTGGAGCAAGGAGCTCGCTTAAACTATGTATCTCTATGACTGAAATTGTGGTGTTCTCAGTTCTTGCTTTACTCCTTCTCAATAGTATTTTTGAATTACTTTTTTCCTCTTGCTGTATGTTGATCACTCATTTCTCTTCTCCTTTCCATGGCCATTCATTTAAAACCTCCAGTGCAGACACCTGTAACTATTAGGCCATCAAACACAGTTACATCAGGTGTGGTGACACACACCTGCCCATCCAGCACTGGGCATATCAGAGCTGAGAATCAAGAGTTCAAAGTCAGTCTAGGTAACATAGCAAGTTGAAGGCCGGCTTATACTCCCTAAAAAGCTCCAACCCTTTTCTTAATTCTTAATTCCAGACTCCCTTTTCAGGACCATGCACATCCATGACCTGAAATACTTGTCTTCACTAACCTTTTCCGAATTTCTACCTCTGAATTTTGATTTCCCATCTGACCCCCAAACCATGCAGCGATCCACTACTCCCCAGCTTCCCTGAGCTCTTTCTTTGTTCCAGGCAGTGAATAGAATTACCAGTAACATAGGGAAAGCCCTTGCTTCCACGAACAACAAAAATGTGCACAACAGCTGTCTGCAGACACAGGTGAGTGTGCTAAGGGAAACTTGGGAGTGATGAGAAAGGAACAGTGCACTAGAGAGATGAGGTCAGGCTGTCAGAGACGGTCTCTTGAAGAGCTGACATCACACTAAAGTAGGAAGAGGAAAAGGACCCCCTCATTCTAGACACCGAAGAAGGAATACTCAGGGAAAACAACAAACCCCCAAACCTATGAAATTCTGGAAAGGTGGATGTTAACTGTTTTAGTCCACAGCATCGGTGGACTCAAAGCAGATGGTGTGTGTGAAGAGAGATGGTGAGACCCCAAATCCCCCTGATTCTGAAAAACACCTCTTTGAGAACTCAGAATATATTTTGAAAAGTACAGTGGACCAGCCAGTAACTATTTCCAAATCCTTATTTAAGCCAATTTCACTTATTTTTCATTTTAGGTTTGCAAAAGTGTGTGACGATAAACAAATTCTAAGAGAGTATGACACAATCCTCTTTTCACGTCAGTACTTGAGATACTCATGTCAGTCATCAGGAAGGGGAACCTTTATGTCCAATGAAGAACGCTAGCCGGACTTTCTTGTTTACGTGAACTCTCACTGTATGGAGGGCGGGGCGCAGAAGTGGAATACTGATGGAAGCCAGGAATGGAGACTGGTGACTGACAAGGGCAGGGTTAGTACAAGATGGAGAGAGGCAGAGTGACATGGAAACCACGAGGGGCAGAAGAGACTTGCTGATAGATGAGGTAATGTTTGTAGAGAGGGAAGTGTAGAGGATCTCCTGAGGCCTCCAGTTTCAGAAGCAGCTTAGCTCACCGAGATGACAGCCACTGGATCCTTATGTGTAGTAGGTATGAGTAGGGATAAATTAAGCAGGTGGCTGGATTGTACCACACCTCATTCTGTCTCTTATTCTTAGCCAAGGCTTACGGAGCCATTCAGAATGGGTAGTCCATTTACCCCCATTCACTCTCCCCAGCTGCATTCACACATATGCTACATTTGGCACAAGCACTCAGTCGCTACAGACTACCTTTCCTGTTCAGACCTGTCACCCTGTGACTTGGGTCTCATGAGGGTGCAGGGTGAGGGAAATTTTGGTCATCGAGTTTTGCCATCAACATGTTGAGGATACATTGGGTGTCCAGCAAATGTCTGTCCTACGTATAAATGTTCTAGTACTAATTTCATCTTTTTGTGCCTATTTCAATGTGCTCAGTCATTTAGAAACACCCCTTCTGCCTGACAGGAAACCACAGATCTCTCATAGCTACAGCCCCCCGCCCCACTCCAGAGGGCTAAAAGGGAACCAAGTCAGACAAAAATAATACAGATGAACCTTGCAGAAAGGAACCTATCATCCACACAAGTAGTCACTTTTATTAAGAATTATTATTAAATTTCAAGCATGACAGAGTGATAAAGGTACGGTGTGCTTGTCCAAGATCACCCAGGGTTTATTTTCACTGAGAAGTATTTCTTGGGAATAGCTCTACTTACATATGAACCCCTATTTCACATTCTCCTTTCTGCTTTGCTATATATACCATTTTACCTAGGCCAGAGCACAGTAGAGATTTAAATAACACTGGAAGGAGGTTCCTATGTGCAAAGAGTTCTTGAGTTCTTTGTGAGAACCCTTCTCTGAGCCGGGCAGTATTTAATCCCAGCATTCAGAGACAGAGGCAGGCAGATTTCTGTGAGTTCAAGGCTAGCCTGGTCTACAGAGTGATTTCCAGAACACCCAGGGATACACAGAAAGACCTTGTCTCAAAAAAGTAAAATGAACAAACAAACAAAAAAAAACGTGAAAAAGAAAAAAAGAATTCTTTGAAGACTGAGAACCACAGCAGGCAGTAGAGCGGCTATCTAACTGTCCGAGAAGGTTGCCATTAGGAGTAAAAGCAATAGAAAACAGAGAAAGACCATGCTATCTGGACAAGGAAAGAGGAAATGAAGGTTCAGGATATTATGGACCAAAGAACTAGAAGTCTGGCTGGCAGGGTGTGGTAGAAGATAAGGTTGGAGGCTATATGCAAGGTTGTGTGAGTAACTGGGCAAGAAACCTGAAATATATTCTGGAGGCAGTCAAGAGTCCTTGGGATTCACAAACAGAAAAGTGAGACACTTGTTCTGTCTTCTCACTTGAGATGATGCCTCTCTTCTGCTAAAGGAGAGCACCAGGGGCCCCCAAGCCTCCAAAGCCCAGCCCATCTCTTTGCTCTGAGATCTACTAAGTAAATGACTTTAAGTCAATTATTTAACCTCTTCAAAAACACACAATGACAGAATCTTCCCTTTGTTATGGAGATATTGTTATATATAATGGTTAACTGGTTCAAACACACACAGATGCCATATAAGTTACTGTTAATCAAATCAAAATATGAAAAACTTCTTTCAACTCGAGTCTTTGGATCTTTGTGTCCAGAGAGAGAGAGAGAGAGAGAGAGAGAGAGAGAGAGAGAGACCTTGCTTTTCTCTCACACCACTGTCATTTGGACGGTCTAATGTGTAGGATGTCTTAGACTGAGTAGATAGAAAAGCCTAGATTCTCCAAGCCCCTGAACAATAGAATTCGTAAGCCAAATGTGTCTTTACTGTAGAAACAATTGAAGTTTGTTCTCGGTGGCGAATCCATACAGTAAAGTGCTGTTCAGCTAGTTGCATTTCATATGTGGTTTCTTGAAACACAGGTTGATACTGGGAAAATCAGTAGATATAGTGATGCTTACTTTTTGTAGAAAATATTCACAGAGGTAGAAAGACATTCAAATTCTTTGTGTGTTTGAAGCCTGGAAGAGTTCCAGGCACATGCTGGACACTCATAAATAATGATCAAAAAATAAGTGTTCCCAAGTGTTGAGGAGAAAGGCCTTAGCTAAAGTAAGTACCATTAATTAAAAGTCTAATGTCAACTCTAATGTCAAGTCTAATGCTTATCTATAAAATAGTTAAGTAGTAATTTTAATTGTGCTGCAATGATACATACTTCTTCTACAAGTGGTGCTTTAGTTTGTCTTTTCATATGCTTTATTGGCTCCCTATTCTATCACCAAAACTCTCCAATTACAGACATATGAAAAGCTCAAAATCATTTCCTAGGACTGTTAAAGAGTTCTATTGAAATTCAAGAAAATTAGGTTACAGAAACTAATAAAACATGATAAATAAAAATGATAAATGAAAGCAATTTAGAAGATTCTCAGTAGATAGCATTTGTCATTATTATTATTTACTAGGAAACTTCTTAGTAAGTAGGATGTGTGTTAGCTGTTGTGGACCAAACTTCCACTCGTTCCGTATTAAACATGGCTGGTAACACTTGTTTCACAGTTAATTTGGTTTATTCCAAATTCCAAGTGAATTTTTAGCTAAAATGATACTTACATTTGAAGTTTTATGACCTTGAAATTTTATAAATAGACTTGACTTACAGGAATGGGGACTCTCAGGCGCATTGGCTTTAACTTTTCTACCTCTTGCTCCTCAGGTTATCCAGTGAACAGCTTGCTCAAAACAGCTTTCACCCAGCAGGTGGGAACTACCATTTTTAAGTTAAGTTTTATTGTATTATAGGTATAACATCTAACTCAATTTAGACTCTTGAAACTACTTCACTATGGGTAAAATTATTAACAAGCTTGGCTCATACCTCTAAATACACAAATGACAAAGACATATGTGAATAAAACATTCACTCGCTTAGGCATATGTTTTCTCTGTGTTTTGTTTTTGGGCCCATTTGGAACTTTTCTTACAATACCCCTTAATACTCGGTTTTACTTGACTCCCACAATTCAGATTGCTGCCACATTAAATCAAGCTGAAAAGCCTGCTTTCTGATTCATCACATTTCTGACAACAGAAATGGGATTTTCCGGACAACTGTTCTGTGAGCCATCCATAGCTAAGTTCTCTTAAGTGGGCTTTCCACTCTCCCCTTTCCCAGTGGCGCGTGGGCGTCCCTGATTCTGAGCACGTGGAAAAGAGATTTTTAGCCTTTTGCCCTTCTCTCATCCCCCTTCCCAAAGGCCACGACTGTAGTTCTGAAGCCACTACCAACCACAACGTGATGCTATGAACCTTGCACAATTCTGTGAGCAGGAGAGGCTTCAGACCACTTTCCAATCTCTAGACCACAGTCAGAAAGAGAGCAAGAAGAAAATGTTTCTTACTTTTCTCTAGTTGTTTCAAAACTGGATTTTTGATAGCTGGGTCTTTGACTTCTGCTGCTGCTACTTCCGCTGAGGTGCGTTTCCCTTGGGGACCTGTTCCCCATATCTCCAGATGACTTGGGGGAGATAGCTTGTTGATTGGGCTTTCTGGAAAAACTTTGAAGGAAGTTCAATGTGGCATTAGCAAGCTCCACCATCCCTGCTCCCGGGCCGGCTTTGCTCTGGAGAGCAAGAGGCAGCGGTGCCATCACTGCCTCTGTCTTCTCCAGGGGTGTGGGTGTTTGACTTCTCCCCTCAGCTGAGGTGCTTGTCTCAGAGGTCTGCACTGTTGACAGCAGTAGAGTGTCTTCCGAAGGTCTCTTGGGAGTTGCATCTGCCTGAGAGGAGGGATTCTGAGTGGCAGAGAGCACTTGAAGGCTCAGGACTTCCCTCTGAGGAGCTGAAGTGGAGTTCAGAGGCAGAGGAAAGTTTTCCTCCTCAGGTGCAATGCTTGAACGCAGGGTGTTGGTAAGCCCCAAGACCCCTCCCCATAAACTGGAAAGCAGGACAAACAACTTCGGTCCCTTCATGGCAGTAGATTTATGCACAAAATTTCATGTGGAATTGAGAGACAAAGACCTTCCAGTCTTCCTGATAGCCACTTCTGCACCAAATGTACTGAAACTGGGTCGAGACAATCTGGGGTGTGCAGAGGAAACAGGTTTCTGTGTTTACAGTGTGCTCAGGAAACCAGTTTTCCTGTTTCTGTACTTGTTCGGCGATCTGTGACCCTCCAGGATGGATCAATGAATGTGGTAAAGGACCTCTGAGAAGCTAAGGGAAGAGGGGACAACAAAGACAATTATCACCAGGAAAAGCCAGGGGAAACCATGAAGTCACATTCCTTTTCCCAGTTACGCTCAAGTCCCTCTGCCTTTGCGAAACACTTCCCATTGGCAGTCGAGGGTGGAATTTCTTAGGCTCGATGAAAGAGTTTAATATTTTGCTGCACAGTATCAGGAAACCAAGAAAAAATGTTGTCGAGATTTTCTTCCTTCTGTGCCACACCTGGAGAGCCATGCATACCCACAGGCGCATACACCAGCACACAGTTGGCATCTTTGCGCTCCTTCCTGTACTGAGGGAAGGATATATTTTATATATATGCCTCAGTTGGATCGTTACTAAGAGTCAATCTCTACAATTTTAGGTAATACAAAATCTAAAAGTGAAAAATATAAAGGCATACAAGAAATCCATTTTGAATTTTGACCTTAAAATCTTTTTTATCAGTGAAACCAATAACTGAATGCTCAGGAGTTAATATTTGTGCTTTTCAGCTCAGATCTGTGAGTGATGGTGTTTGATTAGGATTTTGCCATTGAGAAATGAATGAAGGCTTACAAAATGCATTAAATTGGGGAATGTCACATTATTGCTATAAACCAAAAGCAGAGGAGTTTTAGGTAACTGAAAATCCAGTTGAAAGGAAAGTTTTTAAAGATGTTTTTGAAGTAAAGACCCTTTATGAAATATGAGTTAATTTTTCCAGCATGCCTTGAAATAGGCTTCAGCTATGCTCTGTCCTCTGAAACATTTCCTAACAGACACTAGACAAATGAACATTCTCACAGTCTATGACATACACACATTTATTCATGCAATCTTTTAAAATTCCAAGTCATGGGATAAACTTACTCTTAGATACTGGAACTCTAAAAGATCAGATCAAGGATTACCCAGTGTCTCTTTATGTGTGGTCTGTATTCTGTTGAACACAGAATAGACTTTTTAAAGAATTAGCAAAGTGGATATGCTGCATGCTTGTTATAAATCATTATAGATATGTGTTCTTCTCCCTAATTATGGTCAGGATACCAGGGTTCAAAATGAACCAGAAAAATTTCCCTTGGTTTACCAAATACTGTCTGGGTACATTTTCTAGCCTCCAGTTTTACGGTTGATTTATATGATTACATTGTTGACCTACTGGAGACTTTCAGATACAATGTGAGTTAAACCAAGACTCAGAAACCAGCCACTCTAACTCTGACTTTGACTACAAAACAGCACAATCCAGAAAATGTATCCATAAGAGCAGAGAATCGAGTGGGGACCCCAGAGGCAAAGGCTCCAAACTATGAATGTAGTTCTCAATCCTACAAAACAGATTTCATAGATGCCTTGCTTAGAAGAGACAGGAACAAGCCAACTTAGTTTATAGCAGGGCAGTAACTTAGCAAACATACACAAAAACATTTCTATTTAAAGCACAATTTAATGTCACCCATGATAGATCCTGTAGAAATAGAGAAATAGCTCAGACACTGCTGAACATTTGCAAAACGGAACAGTGATATGCTGTTTCCTTTCATTGCTTTGTTTGTTTACTTCAGTGGTTTAAAAGACCACCTGATCCCAGCCACAGTAAATGAATGTTTGTGGTAAAGGACTAATTTCCAGATCCGTACCTGATGTCAACTAGCTAGCAAATGGTAATAGCATTGAATGGCAATGAGCTCTGCATTTCATCTCTTGCAAGATATTGACCAATATAATACCTGTGCTTGTCCCCATGCAGGCTTAAAGCGACCTTGTGATCAATAGGCTAAAGGTTCAGTATGTCGTTATTGATCTGCTAAGCCCTGCTGTGCTGTAACTGCCCTGAGAATGCCTAGCTTACGTGCTGGTATATGGATCAGTCTTTACTCATAAAGCGCTTACACTACAGAAATCATCAAAGGCCAGACCCCAAGTTCTGCTTTCTCAGACTGATTAATAAGCATTAAAAAGTTAAGGGAAAAATCTCCTGGACTGAAGAAAACTTAGTATATTACTTCTTTTGGATAAAGGAAGGGATTTTTGTTTTTACTTTTTTATGATTATTATTGAAAAAAATTTTCGCCTCCTCCCCGCCTCAAATTTTCCTCCCCCTCCCTCCACTCCTCTCCCCCTCCCCCCACTCCTTTCCCCTCCCTCTCCAGTCCAAAGAGCAGTCAGGGTTCCCTGCCCTGTGGGAACTCCAAGGTCCTCTCCCCTCCATCCAGGTCTAGGAAGGTGAGCATCCAAATAAGCTAGGCTCCCACAAAGCCAGTACATGCAGTAGGATCAAAACCCAGTGCCATTGTCCTTGGCTTCTCATCAGCCCTCTTTGTCTGCCATGTTCAGAGAGTCCGGTTTTATTCCATGCTTTTTCAGACCTAGACCAGCTGGCCTTGGTGAGCTCCCAGTAGATCAGCCCCACTGTCTCAGTGGGTGGGTGCACCCCTCGTGGTCCTAACTTCCTTGCTCATGTTCTCCCTCCTTCTGCTCCTCATTTGGACCTTGGAAGCTCAGTCCGGTGCTCCAGTGTGGGTCTCTGTCTCTATCTCCATCCATCACCAGATGAAGGTTCTATGGTGATATGCAAAATATTCATTAGTATTGCTATAGGATAGGGTCGTTTCAGGTTCCCTCTCCTCAGCTGCCCAAGGAACTAACTGGGGACATCTCCCTGAACACCTGGGAGCCCCTCTAGAGTCAAGTCTCTTGCCATCCCTAAAATGGCTCCCATAATTAGAATATATACTTCCCTGCTCCCATATCCACCCTTAAAGGAAGGGATCTTAATGAGGGAGGGAGAGAGGGGAAGGGAGAGAGAAAGAAAGAGGGAGAGGGAGGAAGAGAAGGTGGGCGGAAGGAAAGGAAGGTAGGGGTTTGTGTTTCTCGTTTGGTAGTTTGATGTTTTAAGGTTTCTATTGCTGTGACAAAAACACCATGACCAAACAGCGAGTTGGGGAGGGAATGGTTTATTAGGCTTAAACTTCAGCATTGCTGTTCAGCCCTGAAGTAAGTTAGGACAGGAAATCAAATAGAGAAGGATCCCAGAGACAGGAGCTGATACAGAGGCCATGGAGGGGGGCTGCTAACTGGCTTGCTTCCCATGGCTTGCTCAGTTCAACTTCTTATAGAACCCAGGATTACCAGCCAACAATGGATGCATGAAAGTGACAGTGCTTCTTTTTTTTTCCATCTTTTAATTTATTTATTGAATAGTTTATTCTATGTGTTTTTCACATCATGTTTCTTGATCCCATTAATTCCCACTCCCTTTTCATCTGCCCTTCACCCCTGCACTGCCCCCAAAATAAAATAAAATTCAAGAGAAAAAAAAATGAAGAAAATAAAATGAGAATTTTTTTTAAAGGGAAGGAATTAAAAATCTCATTATGGAAACTTCAGTATGACCCAGCAAGTCATGCTGTATACTCCTTGGTCCATACATCTCTGCTTGCAAGTATTCATTGCAAGGCATCATTGGTCTGGTTTGAGGTCCCTGGTCTCTAGTACATGTTCAGTGTTGGGTCCCCACTAGGACTCTTACTGGACTTCCTGCTGGTACCCTGTGTTGTGGAGATCCTGCAACTTTGGGTCTGTGGGTCACGTCCCTTCACATGCTCCAGGACATCATAGATGGAGTGGATGCTAGGGCAGGCCAAGACAACCCTGGGTCTGGTTTCTCCAGCAGTATTCTCTTTGTTCAAGATTGATTTGGACCAACTCTACAGCTGACAGTGCTTCTTAAGTGGCACTGTGAGAGACTTCCCTGCCCACAAAACACTTCACAGACTTTGTCACGTGAAGAATGGTGTCCCTGCCTTCACTGACAGGTGAGATCAGCTCTTCCCAAGAGGGGTGGGTGTACCCAGTCTTGAAAGTGGGAGAGCTCAGCATGTTTCATTAGTTTCGCGTCCTTACAGCCTGCTGAAAGCCACTCCTTAGTGACAAGTGGGAACTGTGCCTGGGCTTCTTGATAAAAGGGGAGGCATGGCCATGCAACCTTATCGTGAGGAGCAGAAGGGACAAAAGGATCTCGTGGTCAGGAGGTCCTAGGCCTTTCAGTTTTAGATGTCAAAGAAGTAAGCACAACTGTTAAATTTAGCACTCATACCATACCTGCCCAGAGGGGTTTTCTGCTTTTTTTTTCCTGCTTGTTTGTATAGTAAAGGATAAATAGCTCTCTAAATCTTTGCCTGCAGTTGAAAGGAAAATCCCAGCTATAACTTTAAATATTTTAAGCTTACAGTGAGCTCAGTTACTAAAGCTATAGTCATTTTGGTTCAGGTTAGATGTAGATTACAAATGTGGGTGCCTCATTTCCCATGGGCAGGCTAGGTGCCCTTTGAAATCAGGACTTACAGCACACTGTCTGCTGGTCTTTCAAGTCGATTTGAAAGAATATTTTGTTGGCTTCTTACCTCAAACTTTGCCTTTCACACAGTCAAAAATTATGAGGCAAATGAAGAAAGGAGAACATATGATCCATACACAAGAAATAAACTAAGAGAAAAAGCCCTGATGTTATAGAGGATTTCAAAATGCTATGCTAGGATGTGGGAGAATGTGGAAAACCGCATGTGCAAATGAGAAAATAGCCACATCTGAGTGCACATGAAGATGAACAACGGAGTCAGAGGACTCAGAGGGGAAGCTGCATGGAGAGGTGAATGGCAGACACAGCGGCTAACGTGAAGAAAGCCCAAAAACTACTAAACAAAGAATGCCAGGCACATAGCAACACTCAAAGTTCGTGAGCCTGGGCAGCATTTCATATTTTAAGAAAACATGCTTATGTATGATTGCAAGAAATGAGCAAAGAAGAAGACAAAAGATAAAATCATGGAGGAATGTTTCAAAATTGAGGAAACCTGGAACTTCAGCACTGCCTCCAAATCAATTCTTATGAAAATTGTAGGAAACTTTCAGAAAAAATAAGAGAAATAAGTATTGGAAGCAGTTACTTTCAGAAAAAATAAGAGAAATAAGTATTGGAAGCAGTTACTGAATGATGACAATATATGGGTATGTGTGTGTATACATATATGTATGTATGTATATATGTATATACATGAGTCAAACAAAACTGATTTTTTTAATAAATCAAGTGGAAAGAAAGAATAATGAAATGTCATCTTTTAAGGGCTTAAAGTGGAAGATTAATCTATAAGTTTAAATATATACATCTTTAAAATTATTTTTCCTGGGTATAGATGGAATTAAGATATTGACAAGCAAAGGCTGAAAAAAATTTGTTTCCTGTAAGACACAGTAAAAAGATTCATCATATTAAAAGAGAGATTGGCCCAGAAGTAAGCTATGCTTATAGGAAGGAGAGATGACCATCAGAAAAGTGACATGTGTATATGCACAAAAACATGGAATGTCATCTGACTTGCATAACCAGTTATGATGCTTGAAATTGCTTCTACACGTTTAAGTACTGAACTTCACAGCGTGTGTGGTGCTAGCCATAGCCCTTGCAAGTGAAGTGCAGTGTGATGGCTGCACTCTGTGCAAGCATAACCTCGGTTGTGCATTAGCAAAATACTAATGCTACATATGCAAAGGAAAATAATGCTTGAAAGCACAGCGGGATTAGGTAAAATGCACTTCTCAGCTGCTCGACAAAACAAGAATGCCAATGGAATAGTCCCAAAGTGGAATGTTTAAAAATACTCAGTTCGTAAAAAGGGAACAAGAGAAGAGAAAGAAGAGAATTAACAGTTTAGAAAAATAAGATGAACACCCCAGGAGAGAGAGCCAAGGCAAGTCACAGAAAACCAATCTTCAATACAAAGTGAGGAGTCATTCCAGTTAAAAGGCAGTACTGGCCAGAGTTGGAAAACTACAGAAAAGACAAGACGTGAGCATGTCTTGCCTTAAACAAGTGTATTTTATACATGATACAGAAACACATTCAAAGCAAAGGGAAACATACAAATTAAAAAGTAGTTCACTTAAGACATCAAGAGTCTTTTCAGTGACAAGTGGCCAGATCTTTATATACACAGTACACCAAAAAATATGGAAAAACATTGAATTATACGTGTCTGTCAAATCTTCAGAAAAATGAAGCAAAATTGGACAAAATTGAAGGTGAAAAGAGATAAGTCCATGGTGACAGAGAAATTAGCAGTGCTCTCTTAGAAATATACAGATGACCAGCACTGATAGAGTGTTCAAATAAAAAATCACCAATCAACTATTCTAATTGATTTGTACAGAAGACCCCAAATGAAAGGATGCATGCTTTCAGAATACACGTGCAGAACACATGTTTTTGCTGCCTTGGGAACTATTTCTCAGCACATTTCAAAGTATAAAAATCATAAATACAGTATGTTGTAAACGTTAAAGTATTATACAAATAAAATAAGCCCTCACAAGTGCTCAAGTATTTTTTAACCAAACAACATATTCCAAAGTCTAGCTCAGAGGTGAAAACACAGGAATTTATAACATTTTAAATTAAATGAGGAAAATCATAAGAAATTTGTATAATCATCACTTCAAAACATATGTAATAAACAGGAAACTGAAGACATAAGTTTCTGCTGTAAAGGTGGATGAACTAAGTCTTGGACAAGAAACTGTTCAGATACATAAAAGGAGAAAATAATAGGAACTGATAAAATAATTTTCAAAGCTGACATTGTGTCATTAATATATTGATATGCAATATACTAATATATATTACATTATATTATTAATCTATGATAAAATAATCTTTATGTAATACAATGCAAAACTGTGTAGTTGTAAGTGGTAATAGAAAGTACAATACAGTACCATGATATGTAATTCATAATCAATTAGTCAAACATAATAAGTAAAATTCTGAGATTATCAAAGATATATATTAATATGGGAAGATAACAAAGAGGTTACACACTGAGTGAGTGTTAAGAGGGTATTTGGAATAATTTTAAGACATTATGTTTGACAGTTTAAAGTAAATAGGCATGCTCATTTTTGAGAACTTTTAAAAACTGATAGAAAGGGACATTTAAAAAAAAAACCCGGAAAGGTATTATTCATAATGAAAATGTGTCCCCCCCAAAAAAACCAAAAAAATCCAGGTACAGATTTAATAGTATAAATTTTCTCAAATATTGAGATAATCATGTAAGCATTACTAAATTCTTTTCAAAAATTTAATAAATACATCTGATAGAAATTTATGAGTTCATAGATGCTAGAATACATACAAAACAGTATTTACTTGAAAACAAATGGAATTTTTGGTTACACCCTGTGGTGGTTTGGATAAAATGTTTCTGCATATTGAAAACTTGGTCCACAGTTGGTGGTGCTGTTGGGAAAGTTATGAAACTTTTAGGATACGGAGTCTTGCTGGAGGAAGTACACCCCTGGGTGGGCTTTGTTCTCTCTTCTCCTCGCGTTCAGTTGAGATGCAGTCTCTCAGTTTCTGCCTCTTACGTCCATGCCCTTCTCACTGGTATGGTCATCTAGCCCTCTGGAACCATACATAGGCCAAAACAGTCTTACTTAAATTGCTTTTGTCATGCTGTTTTATCCCAGAAACAGAAAAGTAACTATCATACTTCCTTACTATAAAGGCAAAATTAGTAAACATAATGATAGTATATGAAAAAGGTTAATACATCTGATTCCCAGAAGGCTGGCATCAGAATTCAATTGGCGCTTACCTTAAAAAATAGAATGTACCACATTAAAAATCAATGAAAGGAAATAATGAAGGAGTGAGAAACAGGCACATGCATATTTCCAGATAGATAAAAACATTTGTCAAAATCAGGGAAGTTCACATTGAAGTCTGTGCTACCTGGCAGTAGAAACACATCCACAGCGCATAGCTGGCACTGCTCATGGTGCTGAAAGAGTTTTGCTCCTGATAGGAAGGAGAGGCCAGTTCCACAGAGAAGTCTTAGCTAGTGCGAGGAGGAGCACAAAGGAATTAAGAAAATGCTGGGAAAAGAAAATATAGTATGCCGGCATATAACATTCGTATGGACACTAACTCTTTCAAATATGTCTTGAAAATTTTATTAATAATAAAATTTAAGCAAATGCATGCATATAAGACAAGTATATATAAATTTATCATAGTTTTACTAACTAATACCAGGCAACAGAAGTGTCACTGTTTTTGAGAATCCAAGAAGCAACAAAAGAATCATCCAAAGCTAAAGGTAGAGCTAAAAAACAATTGTGCAGAAACTCAGCAATGAAACTAGACATCAGCAAAGAAAATGACACAACACTGGAACAAGTGGAGAGCTTCTCCATGTCAAAAACTGACGAACGGCACAGCCAGCAGTCCGTCCTCCAGAGGAGTCTATATCTTCAGTGTGATGACAAGGCACTATTAACCATCTAGGAAGGACTTAAAAACTCGGAAATAATTTCCACAAGAAACAACTGGAATAGTTCATATGATCCCACCTTAAGTCATTATCTCCAGAAACCACAGCAATGTTAGTGTAAAATTCAAACAGGGCTCTACCCTAAAGCCAGGGTCCAGAAGGGTGACACCAATTAGTGTAAAATTCAAACAGGGCTCTACCCTAAAGCCAGGGTCCAGAAGGGTGACCCAAGACTGCTAAACAGTGAGAAGTTCCATGATCGAGTAGCTCTGTGACAAATAAGGATGCATTTTAAAAACCAGTTTGCATGTTGGATGTTGTTTAATATTAGTGGGAGATATGTTATATTCATTTTTGCTGTGGAATATTTGCTTAATGAATCAAAGATGTGTTGCGTTATTTTATGTTGCATTTACTTAACTCTTTGAAGTTGTGTCGCTTTGCCTAAAACACCTGATTGGTCTAATAAGGAGCTGAATAATAAATAGCTAGACAGGAGATGGTTGGGTGGGGCTGCCAGGCAGAGGGAACAAATAGTAGAAAAAAAATTAGGCTCGAAAGAAAGGAAAGAAGAGGGAGGAGAGAGAAGAGAAGAAGGAGAGGAGGACAGTATGTCGAGTTTTTCATCAGGACTGCTGATTCCCAGATAGCCACACAGAGAAAATGCTCAGTCGATGATAGCTTATGCTTCTTACTAACTTTTACATTTTAAATTAACCCATATTTCTTATCTATGCTCTGACACATGGAAGTACTTTTTTTTCAACATGACAAGTTCAACTTCTTTCCACATCTCCTCATCACTCCTGAGACTCCTCCCTCTTCTTCTTTGAGCTCTTTTTGTCTGCAGACTCATCTAACTCCTACCTATCTATTGGCCAGTCAGTTCTTTTATTAACCAATGAGAATAATACATATTTACAGTGTACAAAAATTGTTCCACAGTAAAAGACACTAGTAGCCAGCCACTGATCCAGTCACAGAATAAGAAGAAAAGAAAAAGATATAGAATAAAAAGTAAAAAACTCAGAGGCACATCATAAAGATAAACGGGATAATTTAAGTTAGAAAAACTGGTTAGAAACAAGCCAACCTAAGGCCAGGCATTCAGAAGTAAGAATAAGTCTCCATGTATTTGTTTGGGAGCCATGTGGTGGGAACCCAAAGAGTAAAAAACAAAACAAAACCAAGCAAAACCAGAAAAAAACAACTAACAACTACAGTTGGATTGTTCCATGTCTAGTGTGTTCCCAAGTCCAAAATAATTTTCACAGACTTAAATATTAAAATGAAAACTATGAGTTTCTAAGAATAAGTGTGAGTGAGGTCATTATCTCTGTGTGGAGCCAGAGTTCATTGCTGAAATATGTACAGCATGAAACACTGGGAAAGTGCACACTGAATATTTGCAAATAAAATGTTGGTTCAGGGAAAGGACTATATAAGATGAGCAGTCTGGGGCTAGGTGTGTAGATAGAAGTGGGTCCCAGCTGGGCAGGCCAAGGCTGGGATTGCAAACAAACACTCATCACTAATCAGAACAATAGGAATTTCAGTATTTGAACAAACTACCCCATGAACAACATGGGAACTCACTACCAGTCCACTTAGTGGATAGTCAGAAGCTCTAATAAGACACATCACAAAAGGAGATATCCAAATGCCAGACAATGTATAAAAAGATGTCTTGTATATTTTGTCAGCAGAGAGAAATGAAGCAATTATAACAAAAAGTAGTAACAAAAGCGTTCCTTTCCCTGGAGATGACACTCAGGAAATCAGTGCAGTAGGGCACCATGAAAATGGCACTGTCTAAGTCAGGGATGGAGTCAAGTTATCTTCACTATCCTGGGGTCTGCATTGCAATGGAGGCTACACTTTCACCAAAGGCCTCTTCTGGCTTCTATTCATGGATTCCAACCCTGCCAGATTATCTTTCAAGCTCTTTTAGGGCAATCCATTGTAACAGACCCCCATAGCCTAGCACAAGTGATGCCATGATGAAGGTACCACTCAGGTCATAAAGTCAGCACATAGACAGGACCACCTGCCAAAATGAAAGCTAATATTTAGTCCATAGTTCTGGGAAAATCTCTTAATAGAGTAACCTTTTTTTTTTCCCTTTGGCTTTCCTAGTCCCACTTCGGGCTAACTGTTCTTGCTAACTGAAGTATATTAACCCAGAAAATGGTTTTTGTATTTAAAAACCCCACTCTGAGTAAGGGTTGGGGTTACACTGGGAACCCAAATACCCATTGTAGTGTGTGGCTGGAATTTCTAATGGTGTGGCTTTCTATTGAATACTCTTCTCTGTTGAATACCCTACAACACTCACTGTGCTCTGGGCACCCAGATGGTGTGGCTTTCTATTGAATACTCTTCTCTGTTGAATATCCTACAACACTCACTATGCTCTGGGCACCCAGATGTCTTTCCAGCCTACAGATACAAATGCCTCGAAAATCAACCTGTGTGAGGCAAAAACAGGAATAAGTTAATGGAAAAACGAAATAGAAAAAATATACCTTGCAGCTTACGGTTTCTGCGAGTAAAGAAGTTGTACTCACTCATAAGCAAATTCTAGCCATAAACAAAGGACTTGGAGCCTATAGTTCGTGATCTTAGAGAAGCTAAATAAGAAGGTGAACCCAAAGAAAAACATGTATTTATCCTCCTGGATATTGGAAGTTGACAAGATCTTTGGGCAAAAGTTGGGAGCAGTGGGGGTGGGGTGGATTGGGGGTAAGGGGAAATGGGGAGAGAGAAGGAAGAAGCAGAGGATTGGGGAGAGCTTGGAGGAATAGGATAATTGAGATGGAGGAAGGGTAGATATGGGAGCAGGGAAGAAGGTATCCTAACCAAGGGAGCCATTTTAGGGTTGTCTAGAGTCTTGGCTCTAGAGGGGTTCCCAAGTGGCCAAGGCATTTCCCCAACTAGTTCCATGGGCAGCAGAAGAAAGGGTGCCTGTACTAACCTTATCCTATAGCCACACTGATGAATATCTTGCATATCACCATAGAACCTTCATCTGGCGATGGATGGAGATAGAGACACATTGGAGCACTGGACTGAGCTCCCAAGGTCCAAATGAGGAGCAGAAGGATGGAAAACATGAGCAAGAAAGTCAGGACTGCGAGGGGTATGTCCACCCACTGAGACAGTGGGGCTGATCTAATGAGAGCTCACTAAGGCCAGCTGGACTGGGACTGATGGAGCATGTGATCAAACCGGACTCTCTGAATGTGGCTGATAATGAGGGTTGACTGAGAAGCCAAGGACAATGGCACTGAGTTTTGATTCTACTGCATGGGCTGGCCTTGTGGGAGACTAGTCCAATGTGAAAATATATTTAACCAAAGATCTAAAATGTCCATTAGTAAAAGTATACTACCAAGAATACAGGAGAAAATATTGTTTTAGAAATCCAAGCATTACTTTTATTTTAGGTTACTGTATTGTTCTTTAAATTTTTTTACCTTAAATTTAACTTAGTTACACAGAGAGAGACACACACAGACACACAATATATATATTTTAAATAGTAATTTACAACTTATTTTAACCTTAACATTTTCACTAGAAAATCATTTTAATAGCATGATTTTAAATGAAATCTCAGGATACTGCATCTAAAACAAAGAAAGCATGTGGTACCTTAGATATTCAACTGTCTTCAGTACAGGTAAAGTAGATTAATTAAAGTAGTTCTGTTTTCTCACAAATCTACATTACTTACTAAAGATTAAAGTTTTTGTAATAAGTACTTTGAAATAGTGTGTTAGAAATAGTATTTACTTTTTACTAATGTTGTGTGCCATTCAAGGTGGAATAACACATCTAGAAAAGGAGAATGGGCATTTGTAACTTTGTTACTATTATTTTAACTAACAACAAAATGAAACAAAGAAAACAATACCAAGAATCAATGAGACAAAGAGTTGGTTCTTCAAGAAAATCAACAAGATAGACAAACATTTATCCAAACTAACCAAAAGACACAGAGAGAATATCCAAAAACTAAAAAGGGGGACATAACAGACACAGAGGAAATCCATGGAATCATTAGGTCATATTTTGAAAACGTTTACTCCACAAAATTGGAAAACTTGAAGGAAATGGACAACTTTCTGGATAAATATCACTTACTAAAATTAAAGAAAGACCAGATAAGCAAATTAAATAGACCTATAACTGCTAACAGGACTTGCTGAACATAGTGGACAATGAGGACTACTGAGAACTCAAGAACAATGGCAAGGGGTTTTTGATCCTACTGCACGTACTGGCGTTGGGGGAGCCTAGGCAGTTTGGATGCTCACCTTACTAGACCTGGATGGAGGTGGGTGGTCCTTGGACTTCCCACAGGTCAGGGAACCCTGATTGCTCTTTGGGCTGATGATGGAGGGGGACTTAATAGGGGGAAAGGGAGGGAAATGGGAGGCGGTGGAGGGGAGGAGGCAAAAATCTTTAATAAATAAATAAATTTAAAAAAAAAGAAATAGAAACAGTATCAAAAGTCTCCCAATGGAAAAAAATGCCCAGGAACAGATGGTTTCAGTGCAGAATTCTACAAGATTTTCAAAAAACTAATACCAATACTCCTCAAATCGTTCCACACAGTAGAAACAGAAGGAACATTGCCAAATTCGTTTTATGAGGCTACAATTACCCAAAAACACATAAACACATTAACTAAAAAAGAGAATTACAGATCAATCTCACTTATGAAGATTGATGCAAAAACACTCAATAAAATACTGGCAAATCGAATCAAAAAACACAACAAAAATCATACACCATGGTCTAATCAGTTTCATCTCAGAGATGCAGGGATGGTTCAACATATGAAAAATCTGTCAATATAGTCCACCATATAAACAAACTGAAAAATAAAAACCACACGATCATCTCATTAGATACTGAAAAATCCATTGACAAAATACAACATCCCTTTATAATAAAGGTCTTAGAGAGAGCAGGAATACAAGGATCATACCTAAACATCATGAAGGCAATATATACAGCGAGCCAACGCCAACATCAAACTAAATGGAGAGAAAAATAACAGCAATCCCACTGAAATCAGGAACAAGACAAGGTTGTCCACTCTCTCCATATCTATTTGATATAGTTCTTGAGGTCCTAGATAGAGCAATAAGACACCAAAAGGATCTCAAGGGTATATAAATAGGAAAAGAAGAAGTCAAACTCTCACTATTTGCTGATGATAGCTTACATAAGCAACCTTAAAAATTCTACCAAGGAACTTCTACAACTCATGAACACTTTCAGTAATGTGGCAAGATACAACATTAACTAACAAAAAAAAAAATCAGTGGCCCTCCTATATATAAACAATAAAGAAGCTAAAGAATAAATCAGAGAAACATCACCCTTCACAATAACCACGAATAGCATAAAATATCTCAGCGTAACTCTAACCAAACAAGTGGAAGACTTGTATGGAAAGTACTTTAAATCTCTGAAGAAAGAAATTGAAGAAAACACCAGAAAACGGAAAGGTCTCCCAGGCTCTTGGGTAGGTAGAATTATCATGGTAAAAATAGGCAATCTTACCAAAAGCAATCTACAGATTCAATGCAATGCCCATCAATATCCCAGCAAAATTCTTCAAAGAACTTGAAAGTATGGTACTCCACTTCTTATGGAAAAGCAAAAACTTAGGATAGCCAAAACAATCCTGTACAATAAAGGAACTTCTGGAGGCATTGCAATCTCTCACTTCAAACTCTACTACAGAGCTACAGTACTTTCAGTACTGTTTTCAACAGTACTGTTTCGGCAGAAAAATAGACAGGAGAACCAATGGAACCAAACTGAAGACCCAGATATTAATCCACACACCTATGAACACCTAATTTTTGACAAAGAAGCAAAAAATGCAAAATGTAAAAAAGAAAGCATACTTAACAAATGGTGGTGGCATAACTGGATATCAGCAAGTAGAAGAATAAAAATAGATCTATATCTATCCCCATGCACAAAATTCAAGTCCAAATAGATCAAAAACCTCAACATAAAGCCAACCACACTGAAACTCATAGAAGAGTAAACAGGAAGTACACTTGAACGCATTGGTACAGGAGACCACTTCCTAAATATAACCCCAGCAGCCCAGACACTGAAAGAAATTAATAAATGAGACTTCCTAAAACTGAAAAGTTTCTGTAAATCAAAGGACATGGTCAACAAGACAAAACAGCAGTGTACAGAATGGGAAAAGATCTTCACTAACCCCATATCAAACAGAGGTTTGATCTCCAAAATATACAAAGAACTCACAAAATTTGTCCTCAAAACAACAAATAATCTAATAAAAAAATAGAATACAGACCTAACCAGAGAACTCTCAACAGAGAAATCTAAAATGACTGAAAGACATGTAAGGAAATATTCAGCATCTTTAGCCATGAGAGAAATGTAAATCAAAACAACTTTGAGATTCCATCTTACACCTGTATGAACGGCCAAGATCAAAAATACTGATGACAAGGTATGCTGGAAAGGATGTGGGGTAAAGGGAACACTTCTGCATTGCTGGTGGGAGTGCAAATTGGTACAGCCCCTTTGGATATCAGTATGGTGATTTCTCAGAAAACTAGGAAACAACCTTCCTTAAGACTCAGCAATAACACTTTTGTGTATGTAACCAAGGGATACTCAATTGTACCACAAGGACATTTGCTCAACTGTGTTCATAGCAGCATTGTCTGCCATAGCCAGAACTGGAAACAACCTAAATGCCCCTCAACCAAAGAATGGATAAAGAAAATGTGGTAATTTACACCATGGAGCATTACACAGCAGAAAAAGAAATGACATCTTGAAATTTGCAGTCAAATGGATGGATCTGGAAAACAGAATATTTGAGTGAGATAACCCAGACCCAGAGAGACAAATATTATATGTTCTTACTCACAAGTGACTTTTAGACACAAAGCATGGAAAACCAGCCTATAATTCATAATACCATAGAAGCTAGACAAAAATAAGGACCCTAAGAGAGACATACATGGATCTAATCTACATGGAAAGTAGAAAAAGACAAGATCTTCTCAGTAATTGGGAGAAGAGGTAGGGGAGGGAGGGAAGCAGAGAAAAAAATGTATAGTTCAATAAAATCCATAAAAATAAAAGAAAAGAAAAAGAAAAACATATTTTAATGAAACCATGAATTTTATGTTACCAATTATATGTAAATAAGATAAAAAAATATACAGGTAGATATTTAAAATCTCTTTTAGAAGGAGATTCTGTCAAAAATCTATGTATATATCATTGAAGGATTATTAAACATTTACTATTTCAAAAGCTACCATATAATGGGTTAAAACGTTAAGAGTATTCAATTTTATAAAGTGATATGTTAGTTATTTATCAGGCCTTAATATATGATGATAATACTCAAATTTGCATTTTAGCTGGACATGCCAAAAAAATAAGTTTAGTATAGAACCATAAAAAATTAATTTAAAATGAACAAAGTGACCACCATTTGTTAAAAAAATCTTTAAAATAAACAACATATGAAAACAACCAAGAATACGTGAAAACAATTGTCAGACACATGGCATGGTTTTATCAAATTAGGCGAACACAGTTTAGGAAAACAGTAGAAATTCTGCTCTATTTCTTTCTTTTTTTCCAAGTGTAGCTTTGGTTCCTGTCCCGGAACTAGCTCTTGTAGACCAGGCTGGCCTCGAACTCCCAGAGATCCGCGTGCCTCTGCCTCCGAGTGCTGGGATTAAAGGCGTGCGCCAGCACCGCCCGGCTCTGCTCTATTTCTTTAAGAAGAAAAACCTAGTAACACAAAAGATCAAAGAGTAAAGTTTGCCATCTAGATATAGGTCCCACCTCCCCTCTCTCCCCTCTTTTGTTCTAAGCAGCTGAGGTAAGTGTGGGTTGGTAATTGTTTCATAGTCTGTTTCTCTGGGAGATGACTTGGAGGTCACAGCTTGTACCAATTCAGGTCTCGTTGTCTGGCCACTCATGAACAATAAATCAACTAAAAGAACCAGATTAAATGTAAAAAGCAGAATAATATTTATTCAATGTGGTCACTCTGGGAAGTTGAGTGCCAAGTCCAGCAAGGTCCTTGAGTCCACCTACAGGGTCCTGAAGGAAGAGAAAAGTTTGGCAGAGGTCTTGGGCATGCACATCCAATCAGCCCTGGTCAGGATAGAGTCAGTACAGTCAGGACCATCCCTGCCTCCTCATTATCTGGGTTTTAGTCTCTCACATCCTGTAAGGCAGTTTGACAACTTTCTAAAATTGTTCTAAATTCTTTTTCAGAAAGATGGGTTTACTCTCGAGCTGGTGCCCTTTCTCTTTTCTAGCATGAGCTTCCAGGAAAAGCTCCACTATCTTTAGGGCCCATTATTTTCAACAGCCTGTTAGTCAGCTTGAGAGATATAAGTATCTCTATAATTGTGACAGGGCAAGGCAGTGCAGACATTCCTTCATCGTGTATGCTTGTTTAGGTCATTTTAGATTTGAGAGAAATTTGGTTTCCTTGATGAAAAATCCCTTTGAAAACTGCCCAACTCTATTTTAGAAATCCAAGGCCAAGATACCCCAGCTAATTTATCTTAGCGTCTGTTAAGCTGCCTGCTTGCAGAGCCCCACACTCCTTATGGCTGCCAAGTGAGATACCAGGATGTGGATTTGGCCTTAAACACCCTCTAATCTAAATGGTTGGTGCTACATTTTGTTCCCAAATACCAGCTGGAACAAAGCCTTTCAATTATAAACTCTGTCTGAATAGTCCTCTCTGGTGGGCTTCCTGTGACAATAGTTTACCCTGAAGCTATTTTGGGTGACTATGGCCCAGAAGCACAGACTCAGGTTACCCCAAATTCCATGTTCCAATGTGCAAGAAATTTTAAAGGATTTTTATAGTGTTATGGAACAAAGAAAGTCATAAATCAGGTCAAGTTTAAATATATTGGTGGGTATCCCATAGAGGCAGTTACAATGAGATGCGATGAGCTATTATATAGGTCTAGCTTGCTGTGTAATGACGTTCTTAGCTTTTGCGTTGGTTGAAGCTAGTGTTCTGCTAAGTTTATTGCTTCAAGGAGGTTTTTATTTGTTATCATAGAATGCTAGTTCTATGTTAATGACTTCTCAGAGGTTTTCTTTTCTTTTTTAATTATCAGAAGGTCTTAGTTTAGATATATCCCCTGAACCTACAAAATTCTAAATTCCTCACAGTACTGAAGTTTTAACTAGGCCACCAGTCTCTGCAGTCACAGAAACTCCTTCCAGGAATTGGTTGTTCACAGCCAGCCAGAGCTTCTCTTCAGAAATTTTCATTCACAGGTCCCCAAAAAAGGGTACCATGTAGCTGCTGCTGGTCTGAAAGCTTTGAAAGGACTCACACAACTGGAGTATTGGCTCACATCTTTAATTCCAGCACTAAAAAGGCATAGACCAGAGCTTGAGGCTAGCCTGGTCTATATATGGTGAGCTCTAAGAAAAACCTTTTTCAAGAAACCAATGCTGTGGGATAACCCTTTTGTATGCTGTGAATATGTATTCCTTTTATTGGCTAATAAAAAAGCTGCTTTGGCCTATAGCAAGGCAGAATAAGGCCAGGTGGAAAAGTCAAACTGAAAATACAGAGAGGAGAAGGGCAAAGTCTGAAGGGGATGGCAACCAGCTGCCCAAGAAACAAGAGACCAGGAGACCGGTAATGTTATGGCCATATGGCAATACATAAATTAATGGACATGGGATAATTTAAATGTAAGATCTAGTTAGTAATAAGCCTGAAATATTAGGCCAAGAAATTTCTAATTAATAATTGAGTCTCCGAGTGAGCATTTGGAAGTGGCTGCGGGACGGAGTGGGACAGAGAAACCTCTGTTTACAAACCAGAGTGAGAATGAATGGTATGAAGTGCAGGCCAGGGCACAAGCCGGTTGGTCCATCAGCAACAGCCATACAGTATTCAAGTGTCTCTTCTCGATTTTACTCATGTAGCTGCTTGTAGCCTCTAGGCATAGCATCTTACTTAGAAGAAATGATACAGAGTCAGGGACCAGTTCTCTTTTTTGCTTTGTGGACCTCCAAGCTTTCTCAGAATGGCTGCTTTGAGATCATCGGACGCAATTCTCATCACTACTGTAGACCTCTCTGGAAGGGTGTCATACCACAAGTAGGCAGATTATACATTCACTCTTCACTGTGTGCCAATAGACTGTTGTGTTCAATCAAGGCGTGTAAGTTCTTCGTTGCTTTATAAATACATTATTCCATCACAAATGAGCAAATGAAATGAGTAAGCATAACTGTTAGATTTGAAAATTACATTTTAAAATAAACTATGCATGCATTGATAATGTTGTAATATAAAATTGAAAAAGGTAAAGCTATTTGAGGTGGGAATTGCCAATTAGAATAAAAGAGTGTAATTAACCTATGACGATACCCAAATAAAAGATTCAGTTCCAACAGAGGATACTGTGCAGGTCTGAAAATAAGGTCGTATTTTATAAAGTATTTTCACAGAGTTATTAAAAAACTTTTAAAATGCAAACATTTATTATCATTGCATAACTCTGTATGATATAGAGATTATAATATCTATAAGACATTATTTATTGTGTATAATGTATTTAATGTGTGCATGAGAATCTATCCACAATGTGTATATATATACTATATAAATACATAATATAGAAAATATACATAATTTAGTGTATTTAGTAATATATATATATATATATATATAAAAAACTCTAAGAAAGGGCAGAAAGAAATAAGCATTGTAGAACATAAAACTATATGAAGATACAAGGAATATTTTTTCCATCCCTTCTCTTTTGCATGTCGTTGTGAAACTCCCTTGCCTGATGAGCATCTCTTTTAAAAATATATTGCATAAATGTTCATTATTTACTGTTGATTTCTGTTTTGATTTTTAATTGGTATATCATGCTTTCCAAAATCATTCAACCCCATGGCAGTATAGGACCATGTCCACTCCCTTCAATTTTGTCCTAAGCAGCATGAACAAGCCTAAACTGAAAGTCTTAACCTCAAAATGCTCCAAATTCCTAAAAATTTTAGACATTAATAATTAGCAGTTTCCTATACTTCCAAGATTCCCAAGCAGCCTACAAAAGTTATTTTGCCCCCCCTTTTTTTAAAGGATCTCAATTTTCTATAATATACCAAGCATATAACTTGGATTCAACTTTTGTTTAGGAAGGGGGATGGGCCTGATGAGCTCAGTTTGGAGTGTGACTTGCTTTCATTTTAGATAATGACCTAGCAACAATATGACTTGCTGCAAACTTGGCTAATAACCTAGGCTCACCTTAGAGTAAAAACTATCATGTGGTTTGCCACGAACTTGGCAGTCATGTAACTCAGTCTCCTTCTTTTTTAAGGTTACAAAACCATGTGACTTCACCACCATCTTGGTTAAGATGGCCACACATTACAAATCAGCTAAGATGGTACCCATAGTATAACTAGACCGAATGAGCTCTCTGTTTATCGTTGTATCTCCCTTATAGACTAAGGAAGCGTCACCAAACTTCCAGGATTGTTTGTTTTGAAACTGAGTCATATTTAAAAAAGACTCTGGCATTTTGTAAAAATACATTATAAAAGAATAAGGAAAATAAGGTTTTTAGTCTTACTGTAGACTGTATATATAGTTTAAAGTTTATTTTGATACTAAAGGATCTTTACTCCAATAATTATAATTTTTAAGTCCCAAACTAATGAAAGATAAAATTGTAAAATACTGATTTTATAGAAGACTTATTTACAGATCGTAAACTGTTAAAGATAAGCTATACAAGCAAATGGCCAGTTATGCTAAATACAAAAGTCATATATTTAGAGAGACAAGCTTGGTGAGAGACAACAATTTTTATCCTTTATCTTCCACCATAGAGCTTTCTGTTACCTCCTATCATATAGTATCTGTAGATGTTGTCAAAATTAAGCCTGAAACAATCAATTAGTTTGTTTAATGTAAAATAATAGTATTCAAAATCAGGTATATTTAAAAATTGGTTAAAAAGATTGAATACTTGAGTGAAATGGTTAAATTTATAATACACTTCCATGACAGGAAATCCCAAGGTTCAATCTGTTCTCTTGGATCACAAGTTCCCTTGGAAAGAGTGCCATCCCGCCAGAGTAACTTGCATGCTAACCGCAGAACACAGTTGCATGAGAAATAAGACTTGCCAGAACTCTGTTGTTTCTACCTTTGGCTGTGTAGGCCTGACCAGAAACAAGCAAGCAAACAAACAAAACTTCCTATATACAAGCAAATGACTCCTCATGTTTCCCATGACAATGAGATTGATTCTCTTGCTCAATAGAGGACCTCAGAGTCTACACCTGCATCCAAAATGCCTCAAACAACAGAGAAGCAAATAGCAAATACCCACCCCCCACCCCAACATCTCCTAAACTGGCATAGAAGGATGCTGTGAACAGAGGAACCTGTTCCTAAGCCTACTACCAAACTCATGTGACTTGCATGCTAATTCAACTGGTCATGCCCTTTACCCTGGTATTCAGATATTCCTCTTAGAAAAGCTAATTTCAGAGTCTAACCGCTTATGTTACGTTATTAAAGGAGGCTTATGCCAGATACTCTGTCATCAAACTCATAGCTTTGGGAATTTATTCAGACTATCCACAGGGAACCTTAGACAGTTGGTTTAACATTTGTAGATTCAATGGATGATTCCACTAGGTGATAACCTGTTGCAGGAAGTGCACCTGAGATGATCACTCCGCCATAGCTTATAGTCAGCTGAAGGTCTTTATTCCAGCTGGCTGGCACTCTACTCAGGTTTAAGGATAGAACCAAGCAACTAGAGCATGGGTATTTTGAAGACGAAAGCCATATTCTGGCAATTTGTTCAGCAGCTGCAGTGGGCATTCCCAAAAGCAAGCAGTTTACCAGAAGCTAAGATAACTTAGCTGGGACATCTTGACCTTGAGTTCTTAGCACTGAGTCGAGTAATGTTCTATGGATTCTCCTTCAAGGGGGTCAATTTCTACTTAAACCTGAAAAGACCTCAGAAAGAATACAAGATGGAGGAAACTCTATACTGTCTTGCCCTGCCATAATTCTTATCCCTTGGATTATACAGGAGGAGCTGACTTACATGAAGGGGATTCTCTCCAACCTGCACTTACACACTGTGCTTTGAGAATACAGTCTAGTCTCTACCCAGACAGATAACACCAGTGCCCTGTCTGTGCTCTTCCCTTTAAACCTACAAAGAGTGCAAGGCCGTTGGCAGTGATGCCTGGGTTGTTTCCTAAGAAACTGCAAAAGCCAAAAGCTCATTTAATTTGTTTATCTTACTGTACATATTATTCCTCTAAACAACTTACCTATTTTTAAATAGACTTAGGTTAAAGATTATACTTTCTGTTTTTAGTATATGGTTACTTAGGGATTTCTTCCATAGACAAATGGAATAAGAGTTGGCTTTAGCTACTCTAGTTCATGTTACATGTAACGCATTTATTACAGATTTGACTTGATGTAACTTACTACCTTCATCTATTGGTTGATTTTATGGAATGAAAATGTACAGGTTTCTCAAGGCTCTTGTTAATAGGGCCAATTTTATAAATCTTTATAAAGTGAATCATTCATTCTCAACATGGCAGCCACTAACTTGGGCAGTGATTTCGGATGTTCTAGAGCAACAGTTCTTAACCTGAGGGTCCTTGGTTAAATGACCCTTCACAGGGGTTTCCCAAGACCATTGGCAAACACAGATATTTATATTATGATTTGTAACAGTAGAAATTACAGTTATAAAGTAGCAATAAAATTAATTTTATGGTTGGTAGTTATCACGATATGAAGAACTGTATTAAAGAATCACAGCATTAGGATGGCTGAGTGTTCTAGAAAAATGACTTTAGGAGATGAGCAGTCATAGTCTCCGGGAGTATATGTTTTAAATTTGAAATTGAAAATAATTCTTTTGAAAAATACAACGTAAAATTAAATTGTCTCTTGAAATATAGAAATACAAATTTGATGCTAACAAAACTATATACTGTCATGTTTTTCGATTACTAAATACAGTCAGGTAGTTAATAGTCTCAACTTTAAAAACTTTGCCTTATCAAATTGTTTCTAACCAAAGATTTATTTTATTTATGATACTTTGTTTTTGTTCTTTAAAAATATCTGGTGTTGTTAACAGTTAAAACAAATATTCAAAATGTGTCATATATGAAAACAAGAAATATCACTTGGGCACTTTCTCTTCATTGTCATTCTTTAGGTGCTGACCTTAGTTGACTTCTTTACAAAGCTTCTTGTTCCTTATGTTGGAGTCTGATGTAAACAAACAACTAGCTCTACTTATCTAATCCTTCTACAGAACTCTGGTCATGACCCTGTCCATCAGTTAGTTGCCCATAATTTTAAATTAACTATATAATTAACACAGATAGTTATATTACTATTTATAACTATAGCAAAATTGCAGTTATAAAGTAGCAATGAGAATATTTTTATGGTGTGGCCTCACCACAATATGAGAAACTGTATTAAAGGGCTTCAGCATAAGGGCAGTTGAGAACCCCTGCTCTAACTCATCCTCTTCTTGTTGGAAGACCCTGCTGCTTCAGGTTTCAATCTACCATGTCCAAAATCATCTCTGAGTTTAGTGCAAAATGGAAGGCTGCTTTTCCACAGCAGGGACTTGGTACCCTCTGTCTGACCTTTTTAGGAAGCTGTCTTTGAGCCTGGATGCCTGACTTAAGTGTGACAGTTTATACAGTTCCCTGGAAATGTTCTCCCCCTGGTGCCCATATAAAAACTAGGTATTATGCTCCCATCTATATGGTAGGACCATGCTGTCAAATCCAAATGAAGAATATTACCTATTATGATGGCCCTGCTGCTGTCCACATCCTATATTCTCTCATCACTCCGGAATAAATTTGCCCTGGCTCACTGAAACTGACTGTCAGGTTATTATTGCTCTAGTACTCACAGCCAGCCAAGCCCTGGTTGCCACCACTCTTTCCTTTGTTCTGGTAGCCTGGTGGCCAACAGACCATGAGGAAAAGGGAGACCCGCATCTTCTCGCCACTCTGGATATTGTTTTGGGAATCAGCTGGGCTGAAGCCTCTTTCCTGGGCATCAATTAACTTCTCTGTCATTCCATACAAGATTGGCTTAACATATTTCAGGACCTTGACTCCTGCAGTTCTCCAAAATATAAAAGGGTGAGACCTGACTGCTTGAATGGATTTCTGCCCTCCATAAACATGTTGCTTTCAAATCAACAAATCAATTCTAACTGGTTTGTAATGAGATCTAGAAACAGAAACCAGAAAAAATTAAAACACAAGCATCCTATATCTGGGCTTCCCTCCCACTCTGGCTCCTCCTTCTGGTCATCTTCCTCCTCTTTATCCTACTTCTTATGTTTCACCCTGTATTTTAGATTATTTATTTACTAAACTTCACTCTATACCCAAGCAAACAGTTCCACAAAAGCTTTCCTGATAGTGTTCACTCTACAACACCTTCATTTGTTCCTTGATACATCTGCAAAAAGACCTTCTACATTCTGTGGAGAAACTGTCTAAAGGGGATCTTTAGCCCTTCTACCCAGGGTTGAATACAATCCTTTACATTAGTCCTCTGTTTTTCCCTGTTTCTTTCCTTTGATGGTTTGTAGTTCCTAGTGACTTCTGTTCCCTTTGATGCAATAGTCCTGGCAATGGGACCAGTCATTGTCATGCCACCCTGAATTATCTTTATGACCGTTTTCTTCCACCTCAGGTGCTCCCTAACCCACAGCTTTCTTGGGGAATCTCTCAGCCCTACTCTGTAACCAAATCATGTTTACAACCCTGTAATAATGATTTCACAATAATTGCTTTCAATTCCCCTTCAGGAATAGAGGACAGCAATAACCTAATACATTGCAAGAGGTGAAGTTAAGACTCTTCCCTTGCTACAAGACCAGAGGACTCCTTCGGCAATGGACCCAGAACTACCCCTTTTGACAAAGAACTGCCTCAGCAAAAGCCACCCATAACACATTCCCTGCATTTTTTTTTATATCCTCTCAAAGTTAGGAATGATAGTTTCTTGCTGAAGGACTACACTTCCCAGCTTCCATTGCAGACGATGGAAGTCATTTCTGCATCCAATCTTCCCTAAGCATTTTGATTATCCACATGTGAGGATGACAAGATGTTTGTTTCCTCACTAGGAATAAGCGTGGTCCCACCTTAGGTCAGACAAAGGCTCCCTTACATTCCACCTTCTTTCTCTGTCCACAGTAGCTTTTAAAAGTTAATCTAACAATAATGGTGCCAAAAATGGAAACTTCCTCATCTGACCTCGTGTGACAATGCATGGGCGAAATGCAGACGCATTACAAACATCACATACAGTATCTTTTTAGTACTGTCAGACCATGTGTTAAAGTCTACTCAAAGTTCAAGTGCCTTTCTTTTAAAAATCACTTGCATAAGTGAGCATAAAACATTTTGTGCAACTTAAAAAACCATTTTTGAGTGACTGAGAATAATGTAATGTCTGTAAGATAGGAGCTTGGCACCAGGCAGCTCTGATGGGAGCTAGGCCCTAGGGCAAGTGCTTATGAACCAGCTACAAAGCAACTCATAGAGTCAAGTCTAAGAGCCTTGATATGCTAAAGAGCTAACTCCACAGCAGCAATGAATACATTAGAGAACCAGTGCTAAGCTATGAACCCTTATAACAAAGCTATTTCCCAATGAAATGGTACAAAACCTGGAACTTCGGAAGTGGCTGCTAGGGTCGCACTGCCATGCTTTTGAGACCTGGCTTCCGAGACCGCACTTCTTGAGACTGTAGTAGTCCTCTGTGTAGTCCTGGCCTTAGTTGCTGTGGACCTTGGGGCACCTTTATTGAGTTCATGTATGTCCTGCTCTTGGCACTCGCTGATGCTTGGAGCTTTGGGGGCATTTTCTGGACGTCCACTAGAGCCACCTAACTGGCCTGCCGAAAGCTGAAGAACTTCACAGCAGCTGTGTGTCCGTTCACCTGGCAGAACTCCAGATGTGAGTGTGGAGAGGATGCCCTAGTGCCGTGATTCCTGTTCCCCCACATGATGAATGAGATGCCTGGTTAACTTTTACATTGACGTGGTGTTGTCAGGAATGTTTGCATGAATAAATCGAACATGTTCAAAAGGCAAATCTCCTGTAGCCATGGTAGTTGCTGAGTGCCTTCCTTTCCTACTCGTGCTTAGAGTCCAGTGTGCTATAGGAAGTGACCCCTTTTTCTCTGCATTAAAGGCCTAACTGAAACTGTTGGGAGATGGTGAAACCTTTAAGGAGCCAGGGGCAGGAATTACTTATGTCTTTGTCCTTAACAGAGATTGTAAGGCCGTTGTCTTTGCATCCCTCTTTCTGATTTCTACTTGATGAAGTGTGTGAATGAGCTACTTTATTCTTGATTTCCAAAATCTGAGCCAAGAAAGGAAATGAAACTCTTTCCATATAAACTATCTCAAGTGTTGTGTGATATTTTGATTATGTTCTGACAAACAAAGCTTTCTTGGTGTCAGAGAGCAGAGCTAGCCACTAGCTAACCATAGAGGTCTGGAGGATTGTAGAGAGAGGAGACAGGAAGTGGTAGGGTGGGACTGAGACAGGATCTCTGCCCCTTTAAAAAAGAGAAATGGAAAAGGGAGGAAGCACCTGGCAGCTGCTCCCTGTTCTATGATCTTTCAGGTTCTTACCCCAATATTTGAGTCCCTATTTTTTATTGATAAAGATGAATTAGGTTAATGTTTCACTCAGGTGTTTTTTTTTTTATAGTGCCATGAGGTGAACACAAGTTCCACACACAACTTCAATTCCAAAATTTGAATTTATTCCAAAATTCAAAAGTATGTAAAATCTAAATCCCTTCAAGTCACAGTTATCTTGAATAAGAGATGTGCAAATCTATTTTGCCTACCAAGGAGTCCAAGGATCAGTGAGTTGTTGAATAAACATTTATTAATGAGTAGATAAAGAGTAATCTTTTGTCCAAAACCAGCTTCAACAAAACTCAGATGTTTCAGGGTAGGAGTGTGAGGGTTAGAATTATTCAAAAGGAACAGAGATAAAGGAGAAATAAGAGACCGAAATGCAGGGCAGTATTGGGAGGGACTGTCAGTGAATACTGAATCCACCTAATTCTTCCACACACTTATAGACTTCACTCCAAAAGGGGAGGAGGGAGGCAACAGACTTCATTAGCACGGCACAAGGTATAGACTTGAATTCTTCCAACTTTGGTCGAGGTGGAGCAGATCTACTTCAACACTCATAATACTAAATTACACATCCTGGGCCAGAATCTCTTGTTTGTAGCCACACTAGTTGTTAACAGCTTTGAGAAAGCAAAATAAGCTCAGACTCTCTGACCTTTAGACAAGGTGGAATGGGCTCACATCTGTGTGTGCCCCGGCAATCTGTGAATTCTTTTATCTTTTCAAACACATCACCCCTATTCCTCGCATTGGAGTTATGTGGACTCCAACTGGAGCACTTCTGCAGTCTGCTGGAGTTCATGTTGGAATATGCTACCCAGATCCTTCATTGACAAAGGTCTGATCTCAAAAATATATAAAGAACTCAAGAAACTAGACCGTAAAAGGCTAACCAACCCAATTATAAAATGGGGCACTGAGCTGAACAGAGAATTCTCAACAGAAGAAGTTCAAATGGCCAAAAGACACCTAAGGTCATGCTCAACTTCCTTAGCGATCAGGGAAATGCAAATCAAGACAACTTTAAGATACCATCTCACACCTGTCAGAATGGCTAAAATGAAAAACACCAATGATAGCCTTTGCTGGAGAGGGTGTGGAGAAAGGGGTACACTCATCCATTGCTGGTGGGAATGCAAACTTGTGCAACCACTCTGGAAAGCAGTGTGGCGGTTCCTCAGGAAATTCGAGATCAACCTACCCCTGGACCCAGCAATACCACTCTTGGGAATATACCCAAGAGAGGCCCTATCATGCAACAAAAGTATATGCTCAACTATGTTCATAGCAGCATTGTTTGTAATAGCCAGAACCTGGAAACAACCTAGATGCCCTTCAATAGAAGAATGGATGAAGAAAGTATGGAATATATACATATTAGAGTACTACTCAGCAGTAAAAAACAGATCCTTCATTGGAAATGAAGGGTTTACTTTTTTAACTTCTGTTATATAGAATTTACCAGTCGCCTTTAGACATTATTGTAGCTAAAGAAAAGAGTTTGGCCCAGTATCAAACCTGAGTGTCTCTCTCATTAAATAGAACCTTTCTTTATGGATATAAGACAATGACTTGTCATTGTTAAAATAGTCACCTAAGAAACTGAATATCCCTCTCCAGGGCAGCACAATAGAGCCAATCTTATTAGCACAGTGTGGATGAGCCAGTCTCAAGTTTTGAGCATGGAAGAGCTGGCCTCATTACTAATCTGTCTTGTGGTGACATGGGCAGAGGAAAGATGTCCTTCCACATCACCCACCAATGCCTGAGGCAGGTTGGAGATCTGGCCCTAAGGTCGTAGGAGTGCAAGAGCTGCTCCTGTCCCGTGTCGGTGTAGTCCCGTCCGTCCACTCCCCCGACCACCCCTCCCCATACCCCCACCAGACTGCAATGCTCAGGAGAGCAGGCCCTGTTCCTCACTTGGGCAACACAATAAAGCCATCCAACCCTGCTGGTGGAGGTAAGGGTGAGTCATCTCTGAAGTTGTAAGCATGGGAGAGCTGTCCCCACTACTTGTCTGTCATGTGGTGAAGCAGTGTCGGTGGTGAAGAGGGTGGTGAAGAGATACACCCCTTATCTCCTCCCCCGTACTTCCTGCAACAGAAGAACAAGATGACCCTCCTTGCCAGTTGCACCACTCGGGAAAGTGAGCCTTGCTCCTTGTCTAGGCAACTGAGCAGGCCTTGTTGTGGAGGTACAGGCGACTCATCTCCGATGTGGTGAGCAAAGGGGAGCTGCCCTATTACTCTGACATGTGGTAGCATGGACAGAGGAGAGATGCTCACCCTTCCACCCACCCCCTTCTGCCACCCATCATTGACTGAGACAGATGGAGGAACTGGCCCTGGGGTCATAAGAGTGGGAAGGCTGTTCCTGCCCGTCACCAGTTGCAGGGCTTGGAAGAGTGGCCCCTGGACAACACAGTTATCTTTGAACACGTAGGTGGGGAATAGCCAGCTCTGACAGTATGAAAGCAGGAGAACTGGTCCTACCCCTCGCTCATTGCTGCTAGGGTGAATTACATGGGGGCAATGCTGGAAAGCTCACTCTGGTGGAGAGGACAGGAGAGAGCTGGCAGACTAACCAACCCTGAAGCTGTCCCAGCCCAGAACCAGGGCTATCTATGACTTGTCCTGCCCCAATGTCTACCCTATCTATGATCTGCTGGAGCATATGAATGGACCTCATCAGCAGACCCAATGCTGCAGAATCTCCACAACACAGGGCAACAACAGGATATCCAAGAAGAGTCACAGTGAGGGCCCACCATCAGAAGTGTAATAGAAACCAGAGGCCTGGGAACAAGACCAATGACCCTTTGCAATGAACACTTGCAAGTAAAGGTATATGGACAAAGGGATTTCCTGTGTGACTCGCTGTGTCATATGGCAGCTTTCATGATAAGATTTTAAATTCTTTTCTTTTTCTTTTGGGTGGGGAGGTTGCAGGGGCAGAAGGCAGATTGAAGAAATGGGAAATGAATAGGATCAAGATGCATGATGTGAACAGCACATTTAATAAATTAAAAGAAAGAAAATAAGAACATCACACATTTTTTTTTCTTTTCAGGATGGTTGATTCTTCAGTAGTAGTAGTAACAGCAGCAGCAGCAGCAGCAGCAGCAGCAGCAGCAGCAGCAGCAGCAGCAGCAGCAGCAGCAGCAGCACAGGCTAAATGTCTGGCTTCAATCCAGACCTATAACGCCAATCCTCAGCTATTTCATCTCTCCTTCGTTCATCACTCCCTCTACTTAGGTGACTGGGCACATGGGTGTTTGTTTTATTTTTCCCCCTTTGGTTTGATTCTAAGGTCCAAAGGTGCAAAAGCAATGGAAAGCATGTTGCCCTTAAGCGCAGCATGAGGAGAGGTACCTGCAGTGTCAAATGCTGATCTCTCTGGCTAGAACTCTGCTTTGTTGCTAAGGAGGTTGAGGCAGAAGAGCTCTGTTTTGAGGCTGTGTTATGTGTGTCATTGATGGTATGACTCCCATGCCCATGCAGAATGGGCCTTGCCCCACACCTGACATTATTTCTGTTTTGTTCTTGATATCGTAAGCCAGCCATAGGGCTTCCCTGGATGCCCCCAACCTTGGGCAGTCTACTTGTCTGCCAGAAACATCGTTCCCTAGGTATTAGTGGACGTTGTCCTTCATTCTTTCATTATTGTCACCTTCTGAAACTTTTTCATATATACATGTGTGTATGTGTGTGTATGTGTACTACTGTGCCAACACATACTATAAATGGGAGTGCTCATTTTCATTCCATGTACTCAGGGAATATGTTTTTTTATCGGTTCCTTTTTATTTGAAGCAATTGAGACTGGCTTTGGGTACAGGACATGGCTTATTTTATTGGCTGTTCAACATGAACTTGAGAAGTCAAGTCCTCTGAAAGCAGCAACTAGGTCAAACTGATGGATAGTGATGTTCAATTCTAGATCCGTAGTGACTTTCTGAATGTTTCTTTTCTAAGTCGAGAGCAGTGTTAGATTCTATAATATAAATATATAAATTTATCTCTACTCCATAGCTCTTAGTGGTGGCTTCATTATTTTTGGACACTTTGATATTAAATACAGGTGCCAGAATCTTAAATGGCCTTATCTTATCCTCTGCCCTGTGTGCTTATTTAACATGTAGAGAGCTTCCTCAGTGGAGCTGGGTCGTTAGCCTGGTTCTTAGCGGAAGGGCCAGGATCATGGCGAAGATGATTTAAAGCATCAGAGAGAACCTGTGTGAGGGGATTGCCTGTTCCTGGCTTTGAAAATGGGGGTGGGGTGGGGGGCTGTTAAGCATGTGGTACAGGAGTGGCCTCCAGCCAGCAGTCAGCAAGCAAATGAGAACCTTGCTTATATGGATACATTTAAAACTGTCGCGAAGTTGTGGGCTTCGAAGGAGACCCTGAGGTCTAGACAATCACGTAACTCCCCTGACACCTGGCTCTGGCCCTGGAAAATGAGGAGAGATTACCTGCTCTGATTTCTGCCCTATAGAACTTTGAGTTTTTAGAAAACTATCAAGGAGAAGGCAATTTGTTATGCAGCATTAGAAAACTGTCTTGGTGGATGAACATTTGTGATTCTCATGTCTTTTTCAGTAGCTGAATGTTTTGTCATCAGAAAAGAAGAGAAAGAAGCAGACCCTCCCCGTTGGTAGTATTTGATCTATAATCTGCATAGTCCAGTGTGAATAGAGTCATTCCCTTTTCTTGCAAAAACATTAGGATAGAATGTCTCATCCTTCTGTTAAAACTCAGGGTACTTGTATTGAATTTGTTTTATCAAAGAAAGAACGAGGCTGTTGCCTGGCCTGACATTTTGTGCTTTACCTGACCTGACATTTTGTGCCTTCTAATTGCAGTAGGTCTTTGTCCTTACGGTGAGCCTTGGCTGGCTCAGGTGTCATCCCACTGACCTGCTGCATTCTCTGCTGTCCCTTCTCTTCCCATTTCTTACGAGCTGTAGGTGTTACTTATGTCCTCTATCATTGGCCTTTAGTTAGAACACTTTCATCTTATTTAGGTCTGTCTGTCTTTACCTTCAGGTGACTTTGTTTTACTCCTTGTGAAATATAAGAGCCTCAGAAAAACATACTTCCTCTGTTCCTTGTCCTGAGTGTATATAATCACCACCACCCATTTTAATTGTGTACACATTACAAGCTATATAATATATTATTTTTAATATTTACATTGAGCAATTACATTTTAATGTGATTTAAATAACATAAATCTGAGGATGCATTTGTTTCTGTTAACCTTTCCCATGGCTTTCCTTTCTGTAACCACATCCTTTTTATACTCTGATAATTACTTTCTTCCTGAAAATTTTCTTTGGCTTTTATTGTAGTACAGGCCAACACACCGTGAATTTCTTCTGTTTTCCTATTTCTAACTAAAGATTACTTTATTCTCACCTTTTTGAAGTTCTTTTGTCTGGATGAGGAATTCCAGGTTTGTAGCTTTGTTTTCCTCTCAGTACTGCAGAGAAACCATTCCATAGCCTTCCAGCTTCTACCGTTAGAGACTTAAGTAATCTGTGCATGCCCCATCAAGGCTCTGGATAAAATGTATCTTCTTCTCAGCTGCTTGTAAATGCTCTTCGTTCTTACTGGTTTAAAGTGGTTTAATCAGAACGGTGTGCTTTTAATACTCTGTTCTTTGTATTTAGAGTCTCCATTAAATTTTGGGATAAAAAAATCACTACTTCATCAAATAAATTTCTTTCTAACCCTTTGAAAATTCCAGTGATATTTAGTTTTGGCTGCTTGAAATTATCTCATAGCACATTAATGCTGTTGATTTTTTCAATTTTATTTTTATTGTGTTTCAAAATGGATAATTCCTATCAATACATCTTCAAGCCTGCTGATCATTTCTTTATAATTATCTTATCCAACACTAATCTCACCCAATATATTTGTCATCTCAAACAGCATTAAATTTAAGATGCCTTTATGTCTTCTGTGTCTATACTTATGTCTAATCTTACCTTTAAATTCTTGAACATATAGAATATACTGTCAAATGTTTAACACCCAGGTCTAATGTCGCAAACAAAAAGGTAGGTAAACATATTTGGTATAACAAAAGTAGTATTTTTTATACTGAGGGTCATCACACGTACTTCAAGCTCCTAGCTATGGTCCTAGGCCTTTCTCCTCAAGGCTGCTCGCTTGTATGTCATATTTTAGCTGAAGGTCTAATCCAGTCTACAACGGTAGTCTCCCATCCTGGGGTGGGGTGCAGTGTAGGGGCATGGATGACACACTCTCCAGCCACAGGGAGGCACAGAGAGCCTCAGTGCAATCAAGGTGGAGTCTATCCAATTTTTCTAGCAGTTCTGATGAGTCAAAGAATGATACATTGCTTTTAGTCTTTGGTTATTGACTGTCAAGTGGGCACCACGGAATTCTCTGTTTACGAGTCCTGTGACTTGAGTAAGTGATGTCACTGGGTTCTGGTTATTAGGTGCAGTCTTGGGAGTAGGGGAGTTTCTGTCGATGCTCATCAAATCTAATGAATATCGATTTTCATCAAATCTATTTTCATCAAATCTAATGAATATCGATTTTCAGCCTGTTAGGAACATAACTTAAAAACTATTTTCTATAATTTAGAGTCCATTTTATGAAACTTGAAATCTCAGAAGCAATCCCCTGGCAGGCCACTGAGCAGCTCAGATAGGAGCCTAGTACAGGACGGACCTTGATATACAAATGAACTGCCCCCAAGGTGATACTTGTGATCTACTGGAACAGCTTCCCCAAGCTTTGAACCCTTTAACATTAGTTAAAGGTAGCTTTGTTCAATTAAACAGAGAAAACCGAGTCCCAGTACTTGGGTGCGCTGTAAAATACTTTGGTTCTTGCCGGGTGGTGGTGGCGCACGCCTTTAATCCCAGCACTCGGGAGGAAGAGGCAGGCGGATCTTTGTGAGTTCGAGGCCAGCCTGGTCTACAAGAGCTAGTTCCAGGACAGGAACCAAAAAAGTTACGGAGAAACCCTGT
>NC_022029.1:12435239-12441111 GCF_000317375.1 Microtus ochrogaster
TAAAATTTAATAATAAAAAAAAGAAAAATACACACACACACACACACACACACACACAAATACTTTGGTTCTCCTCTGAGTCGCAGACATAGGCAGTACTCTATGAGTCTGTGGATTTCTTCCTCACATTTTATGTGTGTGGGTTTCTCTGGCTTCAGAGGGCATCCTCTTGTGTGCATTCTCTTCAATGCTCAAAGAAGCACTGGCATATAGTTCTGGAAAAGTTTCTGGAGCTGTCTCTTCACACACTTTTTCCCTAGAACTTTGAATTTCCCACATTGCCAAGGGCATTTCTCCAACTCAATGAGAATCCCTGTCTTTGCCTGTGCCTCATCTTCTGTCCTGGCTTGGATGTTGCTTTCTCAGCAATAACCTGGGCAACTGTAGTGCTCATCAATTTGTTTTCTGAATCATGAATCACTATCTGTACCTGTTCTCCATTGTCCAGAAGCCAGTATTTCATGTTGTTTCCTTGAGTTTTTTTCAGGGGATGGATATAGAAACTCTCTGTCTAGTGCAGTGTTGCCTCAAACTGAAGATTCTCTTGTCTCAGTCTCTCAAATGCATTCCTGACTTTTTATTATTAATTTTTAGTAACAGAGAGAAACAAGAGAGTAGTTTCTGTTACATCATCTTTCCAAGCAGAAAGACTGCTAATTTGATCTCCTTTGACATTTACAATGCTTAGTGATGGAAGAATGAGGGTTTGTTTTAGTGATATAAGAAAGAAGATTTGCTTAAATGTTTAGATTTTCTTACAAATCAATTTTGGATTCTTTCCTGTCAGTTTCTTAGTAACAAGTTACTTCCATAGATCAAATGAGGAAAAAAAAATCTCAATGTAAAACTAGTTCTTATAGAATCTAAAAGGATGACAGGTAAGACAAGAGAACAGTCTTTGTGTAAAAACTGGTGATCTTCTACTTTTATCTTTTAAGAGCACTCTTAGAATAACTATACAGAGGATTAAATCATTACATGGGCCTCTGTAACTTCCTCTTCCTAATTAATGACATTTTAAGAAAAGTTTAAGGACCTTCTGTGAAATGTCCAGCTGCCTTTCTAACAGGAGGGAAAAAGGTGTGGTTTTTGCTGAGGATCTTTCTGTAGCAGAGCAAAATAAAAGCGAGGTCTTTTTGCAGATTGGTGTATTAATAATTTCATTGAATCAACACATCCTTGTGATAACCAATGGAGAAAAAGGCAGTAAGAAAAATAATAGTAAATTGTATTACTATTATTACATTAGCCAACTAGGAAGGAGGCAAGAGTCACTCCTTCCTTCCTTCCTTCCTTCCTTCCTTCCTTCCTTCCTTCCTTCCTTCCTTTTTTTCTTCATTTCTTTCTTTTTATTTCTTTGGATATTTTGAGATAAGGTTTCTCTGTGTAGTTTTGGCTGCCCTAGAACTTGCTGTGTAGATCAGGCTGGCCTCGAACTCGGATATCTTCTTGCCTCTGCCTCCTTAGTCCTAGGATTAAAGGCATCACCACCACTCCCTGGCTCTTTTTTTATTTTTTCTAAGGTATGACTTTATTATGTAGTCTTGGCGGGCCTGCCACTTTCTAATTAAACCAGTCTGGCTTCAAACTTATTAATATCTACTTTTTGAAGATTCAAAACTTTATGAAAATTTTAATTCTTATATAAGATTTGTACTATAGTCTTGCAATTTTTTACTTTTAAAAGTTGTGAGGTAAACTTTTTCAACTGATAATAATGAATTGCTCATAAGAAAGAACCACATATGATTTCCTTTTTCTTTTTATCTGAGTAGTAACTTTTATGTAATAATTATTTTGCTATAATTAGTAGTTAAACTTCACAGGAAGACTACAAACAGAGTTATAAACTCAGAACCTGAAAGTATGTATTATGCTGCATTTTATAAAATATTTTATGCTAAATATTCCAAATAAGTATTTTAATCACTTAATACTTTGTTTTTTTATCTGCATCTGTAAAAATACTTACAGAATAGTTGAAAAATTTAAAGATATTTTACTTAAAAAGAAGACTATATAGGTTATATTTTCAACCAAAGTGAGTATTTTAAAAATAATACTTTAATAAGACTAAATTATGTGCTTAAGTGTTGCCATAGTTAGGTGTTTGCTCAGTTGTTCATTTTCATTGAGAAGTATAGGACACGCATATACTTTACTCATTTACTTATTTAGGTTTATTGAGACAGGGTTTCTCTGTGTAGCCCTGGTTGTATGGAACTCTCTGTACACCAGACTGGCCTTGAACTCAGATATCCACCTGTTTCTGCCTCCCTATTCTGGTATTAAAGGTATACACCACCAATGGCAAGCTCTACTCACTCTTAAACAAGTAAATATAAATTGTGTTCAGTTAGATTTCAAAACTTAAAAATTCGTATCATCTCCCCTTTCTTTTATTTTTCATCTTTAAACATAATGCCAATTAAGTTTATTTTAATAACTACTTTTGTGTAGATATTCACGTACTATTTGTAATAGCTTCAAAGTTACCACATTATGCACTCTAAAAATGAGTGACTGGTATATTTAGAAATACCTTATGGATAAAGCACCATTTTTTCTCTATTTGATATATTAAAAAAATGAAAAATTCAGCCTTATATATTTTTTTAAGTTTACATTTAAAGATCCATGCAATTTTGTTTCTAAACAACAGATGGCACTGTCATATTTTAAATTCACTTTACAGTTTTTTTTTTTTTAACTTTTCTCTCTTAAAACAAAAATAAAACACAAACAAAAAATCATAATGACTCTTATACTAGAAATACAATTAATTTAAACTCTGGAACTACAGTTTTACTAACATTCAGTTTTGATAAAAAATGTTTGCAGCAAATTTAATAATTTGCTGCTTGGAAGCAGGGTTAATATGTAAGAGTGCTGGCTCATTGATTCCGATAGCATTAAGGTCGGAGCAAATGAGATCAACCACATGATCCAATGGATCTACACCAATGGCGCTAGAGCTTTCTCTGTTACACTCAACAGTTGCCGCTGAGCACCCAGGAGGCTGAGAAGCAAGTGTAGTGAGATCACTCTCTGGGAAGCCAACAGCAGTAGTTACTTGTAATTTACAGCCGAAACTTAAAATGGGCAGCTCTCCTTGAAGACCTAGTGTGAGGCAGACCACTTGGTGGTTGGGAGAAGATGAGAAGAAAAGCAAAACGGTAGCCTTGTTCTGCAGGAGGTGGTCTCAGTGGATTCGTGAGGCCTGACCAGTTCACTGAAAGCTGACCTTGTGAGGATGCAGTTTGATCGGGAAGAATGTTTGAAATCAGCAACTTCCCTTTCACGACTTCTGCATGTTTGTTCAATCTAGAGCTTCCCAGGGAAGAAGTAGAAATGTGGTGTTATCTCTCTACTGAAGCCCACTTGCAGCACTCCTCAGACAAACTCATTCAGCTTCCATAACTGCTTTATCTTTTCTTAACCTAACTCTCTGGAAATTCAGCCCAAAATGTTTTCAATCTATCATTATCTCATTTATGTTGTTTGTGAACATTTTAATTTAAAAAAATATTTCTTTTTCTCTAATTTTTCTTTATCATTCGAAAGTAACCATGCTATTATAGCTCAACAAATTATTAATAATTTATCCTTTTTTGCCACATCTGTTTTAAAAACAGTTAACCTGCTTAGGAAAATAGGCTTTGAATAAGCGAACTACTCCAGACGCTTCAGGCTGCTGCAGAACCAAAGGGAACTTGGAGAGCAGCTCTCCACCCCAGGGACCTCAGTGTAGCGCTTTGCCTTCAGTTCAAGTATGCCCAAGGTCTCCTAAGAACCTGGAGCTTTGGTTCCAGCAGTGTCTGAATTCAATTCAGGGGGTGAAATTCTGATGTCGAAAGTCAATTCATGGCCTGGAGTCTGTACTGCTATGGTCCCAAAGGTTGCTTTGGGCTTGTGGCTCTAACAAAAGCCCCCTGACAGTAGACAGACACCATGGGGTCTCAAGTTTGTTACCCTGCCTCCAGCAGGTTCTTAGAGTTCAGAGGTAACCAAGGTTCAGACTCCATTTGGTCACTCTGGAGCTGAGTGTACAGCTCCACTTTTGGTCCTGTTGGCACAGAACCAAGTCAGGGTCACTTCAGCAACTCCTCTCATAGGCAGTGCCAAGTTTCACCAGATCTCATAGCTGAACTTCATGCAAATATTCTTCTAATAATCACGAAGGTCAGAATACTGCAATAGGCTTGAAAGAAGAGGAAGTAAACCTACTTCAACAAGTGAGAAAACATAAAAGAACAACAAGAAAATGACGATGCAACCTCTGCTCATGACCCGCCAGCACCAACTGACCAGCTGCCCTATAAGGGAATCCATATTACAGGGGTTTCAGAGATAACAGAAATGTCTGTAATATAACTTAGAGTTTTAGTGTCCAAAAGAATTAATGATCATATCAAAGTCAAGCAAACAGATGCAAAATAAGGAATTCTATCCAACACCTTAACAAAAAAGTCTCCATAATGAATATTTAGTAATTGGAGGTAAAAGTTTAAAATATGAAGGGAAATTTTAGCAAGAAGATTGAAACATTGAGAAGCAACCAAAGAGAAATATTGAAATGGATTAAAAGGAGATAGTCAATCAAATAAAAAAACTACAACAAACATTATCACTAACACACAAAACCATAAAGAAGAACAGATTTCAGGGATGGAGGACAAAGTCAACATAACAATATAAACAGCTGTATGTAAAAGAAAATATTAAGAATCCAGTACATCTGAAATATTTTCAAGAAGTCTGGAACACATTCAAAAGGCCAAGTCTAAGAGTTCATTGTGTAGAAGGAGCAAAGCTAAAAGTGAATGGAACAGCTAGAATATCGAATGACATTGCAAAAATATACTCTCAAATTTACTTAAAATAGTAGGTTTCAAAATACACGAGGCATATAGATTTGATCAGAGAACAAATTTCATGACATATTATAATAAGAATGTTAAAGATTCCACAAGATAAATAAATAGTGTTAAAATGATAATACATACATGTCAGGAATATCAGAATTACCCACTAGGAAGCACAGATGCCAGAAAAGCAAGGAGTAAACTATTCCAAGCTCTGAAAGTAAACAGCTGTGAGCCAAAAATGTTATATCCTACAAAGCTATATACCATAATCTTTTGAGAAATGAAGGTATTCCAATATAAACAAAACTAAGGCAAGTCATGAAATAAAGCCAGCACTATAGAAAGTTCATGGAAAACTTTACATAGAGGAAGATAAGAAATAGACTGAACACAGGTAAATAAACTAGATCTGGAAAAGAAACAAACAGACCCAACATAGCAGCTCAGCCAATCCTCAAAGCTAAAATGAAAGTAGGAACAGAAGTATAATAATCCAGGCAAATAAAACATCACTTAGAATTTTTACCTCTTAAAATATAATCACTATAAATATAAATAGCTCAACTCTTCACTGAAAAGATACAGAATAATAGAGTGGATTGAAAAACAGGAAATGACTATATTTTCTCTATAAGAAACACACTGACCAGTAGCAATGCCTTAACCCTTAGTATTAATGGAAAACAAACTACCCATCAAATAGAAAAATGTAAACAAGCTGGCAGTGTTATCCCATCCTCACAACAAAGTAAACATCAAACCAAACTTAGAAGAGTTTTTTTTTAAAAAAAGACACTACAAATTAAAAAAGTAACAGTTCATTAAGAAAATATAATAATTGAAAACCTATATGCATCAAATATCGATACCTCCAATTTAATAAAACAGATGCTGATCCTCCTGAATATTAACCTTCATCAGGCGATGAAAGGAGACAGAGACCCACATTGGAGCACTGGACAGGAATCTCAAGGTCCAAATCAGGAGCAGAAGGAGGGGGAGCA
>NC_022029.1:12441482-12444666 GCF_000317375.1 Microtus ochrogaster
TAATAAAAAAAATATTAAAAAAAAAACAAAAAAAAAACAGATGCTGAAAAACACAAAAGACCACTAGAGTAGCAGGGAACTTCAATACTCTGCTCTTAAATTTAAAGACTCTTCCAAACAAGAAGCAAATAAAACAACTTTAGAATTAAAATATATCGTGGGATAACTAGATTTAACAGATATATACAGAATATTCACCTCAACAGATAAGGATTAAATATTTTTACTCAACAGAACATGGAATCTTCTCCAAAATTGATCACATGATTAATTGCAAGTTAAACCTCACCATATCAAACAACAATAACAACAACAACAAAACAAAAAAGAACATAAGCTAACTCCTTGTCTCCTATCAGGCCATAATGAAGTAAAACTACAAATCAGAAATAAGATAAGCTGCAAAACCTAAAAAGATGAGGAAACTAAACCACACAGTTTTGAGTGAGCAGTGGATCATCCAAGACATTGAAGTAGAAATTAAAAAAATTCCTAAAGACAAATGAAAACAAAGCACATCCTATCAGAGTCTCTGTGACACAGCCAAAGCAATCCAAAAGGAAAAGGTTATAGTGAAAAGGGATTATATTAACAAATATGAGAAATATCAAATAAATAACAAATAATTCTTCTCAAAGATCTTGAGAAACCTGAAGCCAAAACAAATACAAGAGATGGTTAAAAATAGTAAAGATTAGCGAAAAGATTAATGAAATTGAGATTGAAGGAAAAATATGCAAAATCATCCAAAGAATTGGTTCATTGACAAAGATGGCTAAGATAGACACTACTTTGACAACAAGAGAGGGAAAAGATACAGATTTAATAAAATTAAAAACCCAAAGACTATCATTACAACCGAATCAAACAAAATTCAGAATATCATTAGAAATTACTATGAAAACATATCTTGTGAAAAGCTGGATAACCCAGAAGAAACAGAAGATTTCTCAGACATAGCTTCTACTAAAATTAAGTCATTAAGACATAAATAACATAAAGAAACACACTGTGAGCAATGAGATTGAAACTGTTATTCAAAGTCTCCCTTCAAAGTAAAGCTCAGGACCAAATGGATTTATGGTGTAGTCCATCAAACTTTCAAGGAGGACCTCATATACAGTGTTCATAATTTGCTCCATAAATCATAAAGTGAAGAAACACCACTAGTTTTATTCTACGAAGCCAGAATCAGCTTGATAGTCAAACCAAGTAAAGACATTTAAAAAATTAACTACTGACGTAATGAAATTTTTTTTACATAAATGAAAATTCCTTTAACAAAATACTAGCACACTGAATTTATGAAACATAATATTATACATTATCACCAAATTGGCTTCACAATAGAATGGCAAGATTGGTCCAACATACATAAATCAGTAAATGTAAATGCAATGTACCAGATAACAAAACCAGAGACAATACTACATAATTATTTAAATCGATGCTGAAATGGCAGTAGAAAAATTTCAACATGCTCTTCTGCTTTCAAAATAAAAATATGGAGACTTCAGAAATAGTTGATACATACATCAAGGCAATAAAGGCACATGTGTATATGTATGTGTATGTATATGTAACAAACCTGTGTACAGCAGTATACTAATTGTCAAGAAACTGTTAATATTTTTTCAAAATCAGGAATGAGATAAGGATATCCATTCTCACCTTTTATTTATTTGATACAGTACTATAAGTATTGTGTATAACAATTTGAAAAGAGAAAGACATAAAGCAGATAACAGTAAGAAGGGATGAAGTAAAATAATTCTAATTTACAGGTAACATGATCATTTAATTAAATGACCCAAATGAATATACGTGACAACTCTTGGACTTAATAAACACAGTGAAGTTGCCAGATACAAAATAAACAACAACAACCGTAGCCTCTAGATATACTAACAGTCTACTGGGGAATTACTCTCTAAGAAAAAAATTTGGACAAAACATTCAATTCAAAATAACTCTCCTTGAACTTAAATGTTTAGGAATATATCTAACCAAAGGAATAAAGAATTTCTACAGTAAACACTACAAGAGGTTAACAAAGGAAACCACAAAAGATACTAGAAGAAGGAAAAATACGTTATGTACCTAGATAGGTAGAACTAATATTGTAAAGGTGTCTGTGCTACCAAAATATAATGAAAACGCAATACCTATCAAAATTGCCATGTCATATTCCACAGATTTAGAAAAGACAAGAATTCATATGGAGTCACAAAGGACGACAAACTAGCCAAAGCAATCCTAATGGGTAAATATGGTATAGTAAGTTTTATAAATAGCCAACCTCAAATTATAGTGTCAAGCCATAGTATTAAAGATAGACTGATAACAGGCATAATAGTAGACAGATAGACCCATGGAATAGAATAGGGTAGCCAGAAATAAAAAGGCAGTGCTATGCTCACTTAAAATTGACAAAGGTGGGACAAACAAACTTTGAGAAAAAGGTAGCCTGTTTAGTGAATGGTACCAGTAAAACTCGATTTTTCCTGTAGAAGAATGAAACTAGATTTCACATATCACCTCATAAAAGATCAATTAAATTGGACCAAAGACCTTAATTTTAAATGAGAGCTACTGAAACTATGAGGAAAACAAAACAAAAACAAAAGACACAAAGAATGTCCTTTAGGATATTCAGGTAGGCAAGAACTTAAAACAAAACAACACCAACAGCACACAGACTATCCCCAAATGTTACCAAATGGGACTACATGAAAATACAAACTTTCTGAACAGCAAAGGAAACAATCAGTGGAACTAATAGACAGTCCACAGAAAGGGAGGAAATCTTTACTGGTTACAATTCAGACAAGTGGCTAACATTCATAATTTATAGATGACTGAAGAAATTAGACATTACGGAAATAAAACTATCAATCAACAAATAGACAAACAGTCTAGTTTCTTGAGTTCTTTATATATTTTGGAGATTAGACCTTTGTTTGTTGCGGGGTTGGGGAAGATCTTCTCCCAGTCAGTGGGTTGCCTTTTTGTCTTAGTGATAGTGTCCTTTGCTTTACAGAAGCTTTTCAGTTTCAGGAGGTCCCATTTATTCAATGTTTCCCTTAACGTCTGTGCTGGTGGGGTTATACATAGGAAGCGGTCTCCTGTGCCCATCTGTTGTAGGGTACTTCCCACTTTCTCTTCTATCAGGTTCAGTGTGTTC
>NC_022029.1:12445282-12464841 GCF_000317375.1 Microtus ochrogaster
GGGGAGGGGGAGGGAAAAGGGAGGTAGGGAGGAGGCGGAAATTTTTAATAAAAAAAACACAATATAGCACTAAAAAACCATAAATATAACACACACTGATTTTATCTGTGTAAAAAAACAATAGACAAAGAGAATAGACAGTTTTCAAAAAAAGAAGCAAAAATGTCCAATAATGATTTTTAAAAGGCTTCTATATCCCTAGACATCAGGGAAATACCAGTTTATTCCAGTCAGAATGGTGAGAGAAAGGAATCCTTATGCACCTTTGCTGGTGTGCAAATAAATACAACCATTGTGGAAATCAATTTTCAGGTTTCTTAACAAATTGAAACTAGAACTGTCATATGACCTGACTATCCCACTCCTGTCTACATATCCAGAGAACTCTATGTTTGCGCCACCATGGTTATTGTTGCTTTTTTTCACTGCAGCAAGGAAATGGAGCCAACCTACTTGCCTATAAATAAATAGACAAATCTATCTCTTTCTATGTATGTGCAGTGGAATACTACTCAGCTCTAAAGAAAAACGGAATTAAATAATTTCAGGGAAACTGGTAGACTTAGAATGTATAATATTAACCAAAGTCGTAATATCAAAAAGTAAATCACAAGCTTTCTGCCATATGCACAATCCAGCCAACTATACATGTAAACAAGTGTGCAGTAGATACAGAATAACATGAAGAGAAGAGAATGAGAAAGGATGGGTACACATGGTGAGGAAGGACTGAACTCAAGTAATAGACACAGTTATGAAAGAGGATAAAACTAATTGCTTTACTATTCTGTGAGTTTTTTAATTTTTTGGGGGTGGTGGTCAAGTGTGTCATGTATATTTGATACTGAACGTATACAGTTTAATTTGGAGTTTCACAGCTTCTTTTCTGAATGTGTCTTCTATTTAGAAATCCACTGAGTTATATGGACTTTCAGTTAGTTAATTTTGGACATTTGGATTTATTTCGAGATATTTTAATAATAAAGCTTATAAAAAGTGATTTAGTCAGTTTAATATATTTTGTATTTCATAGTTTCTCCTCATAGGTAATTGAAACAGACCTCAGTTTATAAGTTCACACATTGTACACCCTTGTTGATTTTATACAATGGTTGTATGGTTATTTTGAGGCTATTATGAAGAATGTACACTATGGACACATTGCAAAGCATAACAGAAAATGTCAGGAGTATTATTTAACTGTCTTAACCTACTTGCTTTAAACTGAAAAGGAAAATCCTATGTCATCACTCCATATTGCTGACTGGGCAAAGCTCTTGGGCTTTCAAATTTATCTTATGATATGACGTCCTCATAAACAAAACAACATAGCCATCCTGTACCTCACAACAAATATTTTACATGTCATGTGTACTAGTGTTCTTCCTGGAGTCAGAGAGGCTGGGCCTGAAGCATGCAGCTGTTGCAGGCTTCCTGTTGACAAGGTTGTTCAGCAAAACGGTGCAGGAGTAGCAGGAGTAACAGAGGACAGGAAAAAGCATAACTACTGCTACCATTTTTTACACTTCTACTTTTTGTTATGGATGATTTAAAGTACAACTATAAGGAAAAATGAAAGCTAATAATGGCTAAAATAAAATTGAAATAATCTCTTGTGTAAAAGTTCTCCTACAGTCAAGTATTGGATGGAGATGCTATTCCAGAGAGTTTTCAAAGCTCAATTCATATCTAACCTACTACTCCAAAATCTTTAACAGATGACAGAAACAAAATGTCAGTAATAGCTTTCTTTAGTGCATCCATATTTCAGGCAATGGAAAGAAGAAATAGATGAGGAAGACAAAAATGCAAATATTAGTCTTTTCTGGAAGATTCCAAATACTAATATTAAACTAACACAAATCTCCTATCACACAGACCAGCTAAAGATCCCAGAAAATGTCTCTTTCTCAATTCTCTGTGAGTATTGTATCTTAGAGCATTGCTGAAGCCTATACCTGCACCAAGAGAGGAAGTGGAAATGCTGTTGTTCCTCTATCTCTGGTCCTCTCCCCCTCTTCCCACTCCCCTTCCTCCCTCCCCTTTCATTTTTGGTGTGACAGTCACATACAAATCAATGATTGAACTGAAATAAAATAAAGTACTGTCTGTGTAGTTGTTATGGTAACTAGAGTGCTTGAAAGGTGTACATTATTTTCACAACATAAATCATACATTTCGAAGTATTTATTTTAAATTTGCTGCAAGGCTTGCATAGCAGCTGGAGTACAAAACCTATTTGCTTCCCAGTTGGCACAAACACAGTGTTGACTAATTTGACAGATTTTTAGTAGATCTGTAATTTGACTTAATTACAATTTCATCTTGTTTCACAATGATCAGCAACAGTCAAATCCAAGCTCTAGCAGTAGAAATAAATGTTTTATTGAGGTAACTACTTGAAATTTTTATTTATAATTCGATAACAAAATCAGCCCATCACTCACACAAGATAAAACCATCTTAAGGAAAACACAATAAATTGCAGTATTTATCATGATAAAGTATAATGGGGGTTAAAATGATCATAAGTTAACATTATATTTTGAGGTTCACCATGGTAGAATGCCTTTAATTCTGGTGTTGAGGATGTAGAGGAAGGTGAATTTCTGTCAGTTTGAGGCCAAGCCTTCTTCACAGAATGATTTCCAGGACAACGAGGGCTGTTACACACAGAAAACCTGTCTTGAAAAAACAAATAAACAAGCAAGATTATATTCTGTATTATGGTCCACACAATGCCAGCATATGTGTTTTTGGAAAACTTTCACCTGGATATATGGCTTAGAAAAGCAGTTAAGTCTCAAACTTTTGGCAACAAATCACACAATCATATTTGAAAAGCAAAATGTAAATGCTGAGTTCTGATTAGTCTTAAATATATGATGGTTAAATGAGATGTGTAAATCAGGGGAAACTGAATGACAGATATACAGAACTGTCCATATTTTAAAATGGTTGGGTAAATCTTAAATTTAAAATTATAAAAATTAAATATATACAGTAGATCAGACCTCTGTGTCCAGTTTTGTTGATATTAAAGAGAATTTATTAATAATAACCCATATAGGGAACCAGAAATTGAAAGTAAAGTGAATCTGGCTTTTCAGCCATCCCCTGACTGTCATCTGTTACCCCTGTCTGTTCCCACCTCACAACATGGCTCTGCTCACTGGTAAAGTTAGCAGGAGCAGAGATACCAACACTATGGTACCCTGCCTCCCAGGATACTGAGTTTCACTTTAGCATGCCCGCTCAGGAAAGCTCAGGTGCTTCCCTTAACAGGACTCTGCAATTTTGAAAGACTAGAAAACAAAGAATTTCTCAGAACTTCATTAAAGAATAAACAATTTTTGTACCCCATAAGACTGCCTGCCGATGCAATAATCCAAATCAGACCAAAGGAAACTGAATTAGAAAAAGCCCAGGTTAATGGATAACAATGTTACCTGGTGGCTCTCCATCCCCCAAGAAAGGAGCCAGGAAAGGAAGACTGGAAAATGATGTGTTTCTTCTCTGAGGTGAAATTTGAATACCCTGTGGGAGTGGTGTTGAGCATCTCTAGGGAGGGGTCATCATTTGGCTGGCTTTTTTGGAGGTAGAGTCTGTACTGAGGCAGCTCCAGGAGAGGGGGCTTGGGATGGAACTTCCACAGGAACATTCCAGACTCTTTGGTGATTGGATGCCAGGGGCTGTGGAGTGGCCTTTACCCCAACAAGTAACCACAGAAGAACACAGCTTTTCTACAACACTTTCTGTTCTTTTTATTTGTTTTTTTTTTCAGTTTACATACAATCCAAAATCCTCCTTCTTCCCCTTATCTTCTCTTCCTCACCTTCCCCATCCTATCCCCTACCACTCCTTAGAGTGGGTAAAGCCTCATTTAAGGAGTCAACAAAATCTGACATACCAAGTTGAGGCAGGACTAAACCCCTTGCCCATGTATCAAGACTGAGCAAAGTATCCCACCAAAGGAAATGAGCTTCAAAGAGCCAGTTCATGCAGCAGGGAAAAGTCTTGGTCTCACTGCCTTCACTTCAACAGATCAAGCCACATAGATGTCACCCACTTTCAGAAGGCTTAGTTTGGTCCCATGCAGGTTTTCCAGATGTCAGCTCAGAGTCCATATGCTCCTGCTAGTTCAGCTCAGCTGTCTGTATGATTTTTCCCCATCGTGATCTTGACCTCCTTTGCTCATATGATCCCTCCCCCTTCTCCTCGGCTGAACTCCAGGCGCTCAGCCCAGTGTTTGGCTGTGGATCACTGAATCTGCTTCCATCAGTTACTGGCTACAGGTTTGATGATGATAATTAGGACAGTCACTCATCTGATTATAGGGGGAATCCAGTTCAGGCACCCTCTCCACTATTACTAGAAGTCTTAGCTGGGGTCATCCTTGGAAAACATGAAAGAAATGAACAATTTTCTGAATAGGTACCATGTACCAAAATTAAATCAAAACTAGACAATCTTTTTAAGTAGACCTATAACCCCCTAGGAAATAGAAGCAGTCATCAAAAGTCTCCCAAACAAACAAACACAAAGAAAACCCAAGGCCCAATGATTTCAGTGAGTGCATAATTTTACCAGAATTTCAAAGAACAGCTGATGCCAATACTTCTCAAGTTGTTCCACACAATAGAAAAAGAAGGAACATTGCCAAACTCTTTTTATGAGGCTACAGTTACCTTGATACCCAAGCCACACAAAGACATTACTAAGAAAGAAAATTGCAGACCAATCTCCCTCATGAATATTGATACAAAAATACTTAATAAAATAATGGCATTCCAAATCCAAGAACACATCAAAAGAATCATCCACCATGATCAAGTAGGATTCATCATGGAGATGCAGGGATGGTTCAACACATGAAAATCTGTCAACATGATATACCATATAAATAAACTAAAAGAAAAAAAAGATAATCTCATTAGATGCTGAAAAAGCCTTCAACAAAATCCAACATCCCTCTATGATAAAGGTCTCAGAGGGATCAGGGATACAAGGAACATACCTAGGAAAATAAAGACAATATACAGCAAAACAACATCCAACATTAAATAAAATTAAGAAAAATTCAAAGTGATTCAACTAAGATCAGTAACAAGACAAGGCTGTCCACTCTCTCCATATCCAATACAATACTCAAAGTTCTAGCTAGATCAATAAGACAACAAAAGGAGATCAAAGAGATACAAATTACTGTCACGTTCAGCCTCCACCAGCAAGGAAGATGCAACACTGGAGCTCTTCTTGCAGCAGTTTATTCAGGACATTTTACAGCAATCTTTCTCCTTCTCCTTCTCTCTCTCTCTCTCTCTCTCTCTCTCTCTCTCTCCCCGCCCCCCCCCCGGGCAAACCTCTCCCAGCCCTTAAAAAGGCTGCCCATACATCCATGCATATGCAAGCAGCTGACAGTCATTGCGTGATCAGGCCTTAGCCATAATAGGAGTCAGGTGCGGCTCCACGCAGCTCTCTACAAATTACAAAGGAAAAAGAACCCTTGTTCTTTCTACCTTCTTCACCACAACTAAAGCTGCCGCTATTTTCCAAATGCCGGAGAGGAAAGCTTGGCTGAGAAACGTGTTTGTTGGTAGGGCACAGATTGATTGTCTCCAGACTCCCTTATGTCTCTTGTACCCATCAGCTCCTCCTGCTTAGCAGCTGTGCTTTGGGGCATCTGCTGCCCTGTCTCTCCCTCAGCCCCATCCAACAGTGTCTTCCATGAAGCTCAGTGTCATAATCGAGCTTTCCAATGCATTCCCTACTCCCAATACACATTCTCACAAACACCTTTAAAGGCTCAACCCTGAGACCCATTGTCTAGTTCTACTTAGTACAAGAAGTTAAAAGGGAAATCAGGCCAAGAGTTAAATACTTTTATGCACAACGATTGAAAACAAAATTAAAAATTGTAAGGGATCTCTTTTCCTGAATTTGAGCGAAGTAGTGGAGGAAGATGGCCAATAGTGTATTTGTTGTTGATCTTCAAACTCAGTTGGTTTTAGTAGTAGACACGTGGCATCCTGCAAATCTGTCTCCCTCCCTTCCTGCCCTTCCCCTTTATATACTTAAAATGTGGAACCCTGTTTTCATTTCAGTTATCTACTCAGGTTCATGTGAACACTTTTTGCTAAGCCCAACAGCACCGAAGACTGCATTTGTTTCCTATTTATAGTTTATTAGCATAATGAAATACATCTATTAGTTTTCAGTGCTTAAGATGCACTAATAACAAAGTTTATTACAAAAAAATTAAACTTGTAGAAATCACAGAGTATGTGGTGCCCAATAACAGTAATTTCTGGAAATTATTAGCCACAAAGAGAAGTGCCTTGATCCATGCTGAGCAAATTCTACTTCATTCTAAAACATTATCTTGTATGTTTTCCATCATCAACCAGCTTGTAGATGCCTTAAAGCAAAAGCATTCTGGCTTCCCTTTTATAATGATTTCCAAATAGGCTCTGTGAAGCCATAGGATGATCTTCCTTGTAGAAAGTGTTGTAATCTGTTTGCAATCCTGACTCTAAGCACGGGCAGCATGTTAGGAGACAACTCCCTTCTAGGCCTGTTGCTTCCCTGTGTATGTTAGAAGCAGGTGCACACATGGCTGAGATTCCAGAGCATACCCTCAAGGTGTCCTGGAGGGCTTTATGAGGAGATAATGCTCCACTGCACAGCAACCTCAAGGTTCAATCATCCATCGAAGTAGGCATAGTGTCTAGTCATAGGGCAAAAGCCGGCATGCATTTCTCTAGTACAGAGGCCAGGTTAACTATTCTTGGGGTTCTTCTGCTGTAAGGAAACTACTCTAGGTGAGGAGTGCCACATATCCCTCTTTGTGTTGTCCAGAGAGAGATGCAAAATGGAAGCTGGAAAAACTGTAAATATTCATGTCGCTGATAGACATATGCATGTGTCAGCTTTCCATTTTGTATAAGGACGCAAACTTACTTGAAATCTCAACTCTAGAGAGTGATGGTTCCAGAGGCTTTCATTCATGGTCAGCTCTTCAGCTGCCTTTGGACCTGAGATGAGTCAGAGGATCATGGTGGGAAAAACGGGAGAGAGGGTACTGTTTACTTCATGGTGGCCAGAAAGCAGATAGGAAGATTGGAGCCCCTCTGTACGGTTCAGGCATCCTCCCAAGGATCTAAGCAGGCTCTGCTGCCTATAACTGCTTGGTCTAGTGGTGCTGTCTGATTGGGACTTTACACCTGGGATTTGGGGTATATTTTAACCTATGTGTCTCTCTTTCATCTCTGTCCCAGACACTGTGCATCTTGCCAGCATCCTTGAAGCTGATATGTTAACACATCAGCTTGAAAGCAGAATAAACGCAAGACCTTCAGAGTTTTTGACTCAGCACATTGGAAAGCAGTAAAATCTGGTAATGGGGAAACTCAGGAGCAAGTTTTATGGTACTGGACTCAGAAAGAGCTGAATTCCCACCATCAAAACAGCAAGAATTTCACTATGCTGGGAAGAAAGTGATTTTGCAGGGCCGCTCTGAGGAACTCTGAGTGTTGATTAACTCTGCGAACCTGTATCCACTGTCATTCAGCACCTGAACCCTAAAAATGTGACCCCTAAAGATGCTTATGTCTAATCCCTGAGATCTGTGAATGTGCCATGTCAGCCTGACCAAGGGCACTCTACTAATGTGACTATGGACCAATCATCTATATGTGGGTTTTTTATCTGATGTTATGGTTCTGACAATGTAGAACCTCCCCTAGCTATCTGTAGAGGAAAATAAGAGAAAAAAAAATCAACTTTGAAGATAGAGATTGAAGATGAAGATGGAGAGAGGATACAACAAGCCAAGGATTGTGAATGGTCTCCAGAATTAGAAAATCCAGGCACTAGTGGCAAATGCCTTTAATCCCAGTATCCAGAACGCAGATGCAGATGGATCTCTGTGAGTTCGAGGCCAGCCTGGTATACAACAGCTAGTTCTGGGACAGGCACCAAAGCTACAGAGAAACCCTGTCTTGAAAAAAAAAAAGAAAGACAGAAAAAAAAGAAAAGGAAAAGGCATAGACCCATGTCTCAGAGACTACATAAAGAAACAGCCTAGACAAGTATTTACCTTGTGGTAGTAAGATCTGTATCAGATTTCTAATTGATAAAACTTTAGTAAAATAAATTTGTATTATTTTATGCCATTAATTTTGTGGTATTTTATCACCAATATTAAACTAATACAGTATCTTTATGAAGGTGTCACTGATTTAGTTTTCAGATAATAAAAATGGAAGGCATCCATCACTCTTGGTGGTAAGGAAAGTAGTCATCCTTATTGGTGACTACTAAGGTAAGGCAGTGGATCACAGTGTCTAGCTCTTCCTTGAGTGCTGAGCTTGTGAAAACATACCGAGTTTGAATGTAATTGGCCCCATAAGCTCGTAGAGAGTGGCACTATTAGGAGGTGTGGCTTTGTTTCGGTAGGTATGGTCTTGTTGGAGAAGTGTGCCACTGTGGACATGGACTTCAAGATTTCCTATGCTCAGGATACTGCCTGTGTCAGTCTGAGTCCACTTCCTAATGCCTTCTGATCAAGATGTAGTCAGTACTATGCCTGCCTGCCGGCCACTGAACCTTTGAAACTGTAAGCCACCACTTCCATTAAATTTTTATGAGTTTCTGTGGTCATAGTGTCTCTTCACAGCAATAGAAACCTTAACTAAGACACTAAGCAATACTATTCTGGTTTTATTTCTGTTGTCATGTTACAACACTCTAAACAAAAGCAACTTAGCGGAGAAAATGATTTATTTGACTTGCCCTTCCAGTTATAGCCTATCACTGAGGGAATTCAAGGTAGGCATTCGGAAACCGTGGAAGAAAGCGCTTCCTGGTTTTACCTAGGGTCATGACTAGTTAGCCTTCTTGTTAAGTTCAGGCTCACCTGCCTCAGGATGGTACTGCACACAGTGGGCAGGACAATTAGCAATTTAGGCAATCCACAGCAGACATGCCCACAGGACATTTTGATTTAAGCAACTGACATGAATTCCTGTCATTTGAGACTCCTGACTCAGGTAACACTAGGCTGTGTAAGGTTGGGGGTCAAAGCTATTTAAGACAAATACATTTATAATATGTATACCTTTAATTTTTATGTTGTACATAAAATAATTTTATAATGAAGCACTGCAAGAAGTCAGCATGCTGAGCTGACTGCACTAAGTAGGTCACTTGGAAAGTCCATCAGCATTTTAACTTTCTGAGCCTTTTGTTACTCAAGTTGTAAAAGGATGGTGGTGCTGTTCATGGCGGTCGTGGTAACAATAGTGCTGAATGGAATGATGTTTATTCGAAGTCCATAGAAACTCAGAATTTCACTGAATTTAGAAAATGAGTTTTTAATATTTTATCAAGTTACACTATTCAAGTGGACTGTAAAGACTAAGAAAATGGCTAGGAACGTTTGGGTATGGGGAGACAGATACACATGAAAAGAAAACAGCAAAGTAAAGACAGAGGAAAAAAATTGTAATGGCATAGACACCAGACATTACTGATGAGAGCAGAAGTTAGCTTAAGTTTCAAAATATGATCTTCTTCACTGTCGTCCTATCTTTGCCTCTTAGGAATGGCTACCATATGGAAAGATACAAGAAAACTTATGAACAGAACAAAAACATGGTAATTTTGTGTATAATTATTCAGTTTCAAGTCCAGTATGGTATTACAATAATTCATGAGAAAATTATTTCACCATATTGAGAGACAAAACATGACATCCAACAGAAAGACCCAGACACAGCTCATATACCCAAGACTGGTGGGCATCCACAACCCATCTGACAGGAAGGCCCAGACACAGCTTAGTTTCCCAGAATTCACAGTCATCCATAACTCATCTACAAAAACACAGTTTAAGTTCCCAGATTTGGTAGGAATCTGTAACTCACCCAATAGGAAAAGCCAGACTTAGCTTAAGTTTCCAGCTTTGGTGGGATTTCCTAATTATCTAGGAGTTATGTAACATGCTATGCTTAGCATGTTTAGACCACCCTCAAGAGGCATGACAGGTATTTCTAACTGCCCAGTCTTGTACAGTAAATACCTCTCCACCCAATGAGAAGTCAACCAATAGGCTATACCTAGACCCAACCTGCCCTGACCATGGAATTCCGTGACTCTGTACATGATGGAGCTATAAGGTCCCATTGGGCGCAGGCAGTGGGTACAGGCTTAAAATCTAAACTCGGCAGACAGTTCTCTGCAAAGACCAGGAGTCCCTCACCTGGCAGAAGCTGCAGATACTGGTGATAAAGGCTTTGGAAAATTTTCAGAAATGTAATTCAAAATGCAGCAGCATAAAAATAAAAACTCATTTCAAAACAAAGCAAAAGCAAAAGAAGACACAAAACCAAAACCAAAGAAGACATCATTTGTTTCTACATTCTAATAAAAAGTTGAACTGATGTAACTGAATCCATTCTAACTTTACCTGTTTTTTAAATTATGCCTCAAAAGACTTATGGTGGGATTTCTTCTCAGGGAAACTCAAAATGTGGGAAAACGCCATTCATACACATAGATAAGAAAATTGCCTACATTTACCAAAATGAAGTTTACAAAGTACACACATTCCTGCTTCTTATTCCAAATACCTTGGTGTCTCTTTTTTCCCAATTGCATCTGAAACAGCACATGCATAGATGGTTGTGAATCCTTCCTCAACTCAAAATTTAGCCCTCTTCTTATTAGGGAACTGGCTTGTTTAAGTAGTAATTTTTAGCTATCTCATTACCCATTTGAACACATATATTCTGGACATTCTGAACCATGCCTATGACAGCCATATTTTCATTTTCAAATGAGTGACTCTGTTAATACCTAGCAACCAAAAGTAAAAGAAAAAAAGACCAGCAAAAAGCAAATAGATGCAGACTCACAACAATGTGTCCCCAAATCAACCTTTCAAACACCCCACAGAAATGACTGCCATAATTTAACTGAGAGAACAAGCAAAAGTTAACACCATCTAGTTGGGGCTTAATAACATTCATCAGAAACCAACTGGAGAAGCTCTGATGAGTCATCCAGCTGGAGATCCTAACAGACAATCCTCAGTTGAGCAATGTGTCCCCTTTGGTGAGGCTTTCAAGGAAAATAACAGACAGCAGCAGATAGAGATTTCATTAAATCATTAGGTACTTACAGTCAGATGACAGAAACTGACTGGGGAAACTGAGGCAGTCATTTAAAGGTGCTATTTCTAAGAGTTCAATATAGTTCAGGTCCTATTGTTCTCTCTATGGGTGAGTTTCTGGTTTCCCATTTCCACTGTAGGCATTTTTATATTTTGCAATAAATAATAGTAGAATTATTATTTTATATTTACCTAAGTTACGTGCACGCATACAGACACACATATGTATGTACACAGACATACAAACACACATGTATTTAAGCAAGTTGGGATGATAATGCCCCTCCCAGGATCCAAAGACTGCCTAAAGAATCCTCCAGAATGCTTAAATAATATAGCCTGTTATCATTGTCCTTAGTAAGTTTCCAGAAGCTGAAAGTAAGTCCCCATTGCTGAAGACACTACCTGTTAAGTTTTTTCTGGACTAACAAACTTCTTCGCCAATGCAATAATCCAAATTAGACCAGGAGGCAGAAGGTCTTCTCTAACTATGTATCTTCTTGGAGGAGCTATAGGATGCTATAGGACCTGTCATGTCTCTGTGTTAGAAGCTCTTTTGTAAAATGCTGTACTCTCAGATCTTTAAAGGCACTTGAGAATTGGGTACCATTATCTGTTAATTATATTTAAATTAGACATATAGGTTAAATTTAGACCTGTATTTTACCCAGTAGTTACAGTTAACCAAATGCTAGTAAATGTAAGATTAAAAGGAATATTTTAATAAGTCAAAGAATACTAGTACACATGGGTACTCTTATCCAAGATGGTGGTGAGGTCAAAATGGTGGCTACCCACGTGTTTGTATTTTTCCAGAGCTGTTGTAATTTGGAGTTATAAGTTTTACAGATCTTAAAACACATATCCACACAGTGAAATAAGACAAGCATACCATGGAAACAAACACATACACAGAGAGATAGACATAAAACTATAGTGTGATCACATTATTTTAACAGGCAAGTAAAAACTTTTTTAGGAACTGTGTCAGCTGACCAATTTAAAAATCGTCCTGTAGGTAGGTGGCAGAAACCGGGGAAGAGCATAGGTGGTCCCATTAAGGACCAGATTTGCAGATGTTGTAAAAGGGAACAGACACATAAGGACAGAACTCCTATACAGATTTAGAGCGGAAGGACAGGGAGAAAACAGATCCGGATCCATAGTAGAGAGTCCCAGCCTGACAAGATTATTGCCAGAAATGGAGACAAACAATAAAGAGCTAGAGAAACAGGGAAGGGAGCAGGGGAGGGGAGTGGAGCCCAAGCACAGCGTCCAGAATACTATGGGCCTACAGAGCCTTGTTTATGTTAGGTGTTAGATAACCCCAATTTAAAAGGATTTTTGTAAAAAGCAGCCCAAAGGCATTTGGAGATCAGGTTTGGAATTGTAAATGTCCATTTTTACAAGTCTATGCCAAGTCTCAAGACTCAATGCCTACCACTTTGCCTCCACTGTAAAAAGACTCTTTAAGTCAAAAACAGAGGAGCCTGAGAAACACAGTGGGCAGCCAACTCCACCCCAGGCAATCCCACCTCAGCTAGGACTGCCTCTGTGCTGGTGAGGTTGGGAATTTTGCACGGACTGTGGCTTAAACAGACTACCTACATATGGCAAATATAAATGTAAACGGAACCTGGACCCTAGAGGCATGTACCCAGATGAAGCCGATATTAGCCTGGCAGAGAGCATGGGTGAGAAGGGCATCTTCCAACACATAGCTCTGGGCCAGTGGGAAAAACAGCTCCGCGTGGGACCTCTAAATGTTAAGTATTTTTAGGACTGACAAGCCTCTCCAATGCAGCAATCCAAATTAGACTAAATTAGAAGAAACCCAGATTTAATAGATGCCAGCTCTCCCGTGTGGCTCCCGGGAAAATACGGAGAGGGGAAAGGAGAACCAAAATGACCACTGAAGAGGAAAAAGGGAAGACCATGTGTTCATTCTCGGTGGGGGGGGGCGGGGGGAGCAGTATAAATAGCCTGTGGGAGTGGTCTAGACCATCCCTGGGAGGGGTCACTGTTGGGCGGGCTGTGTTGGAGGTAGAGTCCAGACTGCGGCCACTCCCAGGGGAGGGGGCTTGGAACTTTCCACCAAACATTTTAGACTCCTTGTATATGTGGATGCAGGGGGCTGGGGTGAGGCCCCCAACTAAACATTCCAGACTCTTTGTATAAAGGGGTGTTAGGGAGCTGAGGTGATGCTTTTAACCAAACACTACCTACTTTGGACATAGGAATAAGGGGTTGCAGTGGAACTGAACCAAAAACTCTTCCCTGAGGATTAGCTTTCACGATATTAAAAGGTGATATACAAACTACTAAGGCAGAAGTCCATCACTAGTCCTACCCAGCTGTGCTTTCATGGTATTAAAAGGTGCTATACAAACTACTAAGACAAAACTCCATCACTAGTCATACCCAGCTGTGACACTTATGAAACACAAAAATAGCCTGCATGGCAAGCTATTCCTAAAGGTGCAATAGGGGGACCTACATCTTGATGGTAACCAGCACCTGTCTATTTGCACTCAAGGTTTATTGGGCAGAAGGGAAATTATCCCTGGTACTGTAATCTAGCCAAACTATATGTGGCTATTTAGCATTGGCCTTAGAGGAGGCCCATGCATAATTCCTAACCATATTCAAAATACTTATCCTTATGCCTACAAATAAATGTAACTCTCACCCCTTATCAAAGAAACTTCTTTTTGTAGCTGATGAAGACTATTACAGAATTCCACAACTGTTCAAAATGCAGAGAATCACTGACCTTGGGATCCCCAGCCCCACCTGATCCATTTACAGCACAGCTCCTGTACCCAAGGTTGAGGGAAGTCATAGAAAATGTGACTAAGATTATAAAAGGCAAATTCCCAAAAAGTCTGCTGTGAGTTTGTGCTTCCTAGAAATGAGAGGGGAAATTTCACCAATGACACTGTAACAACATGGCTGCCTAAACAAGACACAAGCAATTCAAACAACAGCTTTCATCCCAGTAGAGATGGAGGCAAGTACAGAAGGCCCCAACCCTAAATGAGCTACAGGCAATGGATTACTCCTGAAAGAGGGAGATTTAGCCTTCCCCAGGAATGAACCCCAATATGGAGTGATCAGTCCTAGAGACATAAGCATGCAGGCAAACACTAATTGGACTTAGTAAGTTGTACATGTATGTTTATTTATTTATCTAAATATATATATATATATATATATATATATATATATATATATATATCACAACAATGATTAAAGAAGAGGAAGCTGCAAATTTGGGAGGGGGTTCAGACATGAGATGTGTAGGAGGGAGGGTAGAGAAGGGAGAAATTATATAATACTTTAATTAAAATTGGTTAAGATAGTTTATGTTTAGTTGTTTTCAGGGAAACAAAGTTTTCACATCCTAAGTTGCTTGTTAAAGAATTGAGAGACAACCTGACCTAGGGCAGCTGTATTGAGCACCATTCAAAGTATTCAACCGTGCAGCTCCCAGGTCCAGTTTTTGTCAGCAGCCTCAGCATCATCTTGGGAATGAACAGCAAGTGAAAACTCTCAGAATCCCTTCATGTCCTACTAGGATCTACTCATTCGGTAAAGCTGAGAAAACCAAAAATGAGACACTTGACATTGCTTAGATGAAAAAATGCCATCTAATATTGATGGATACTTTTCACACCTTTAAGTGTTTCTGCTTATAGAAATCAGGACGATTCTGTTAAAAATAAACTTGTAAACTGTGCTCTACATTTAGAGCAATGCTCAGAATGAGCCCATATTCTTCAAGGATGTCTTTCTCTCTCCCTTTCCTGGGGGCTCTAGGACCTTCCCAGCTCTCTCAGGATTCTTTCCCCTGGAGACCTTAGCCTGCTCTGGTCTACTTTTCCATCCAAATATGCTTTTATCACAGTCCTCTCTTCTGTTACATTATCATAAGGATTAAGTTTCCCTACGTAATAGAATAGAACATTATCTTCCTTAGTGTCCATGGCTTATATGTGGTCTGACTCCAAAGGTTCATGTTGGAAGCTTGTTCCCCGGAGTGGTGAGGTTTGGAAATGGTATAACCCTTAAGAGGTAGGCTTGGTAGGAAATGATTTAGTCTTCAGGGATAACCTCAGATGAGATCATGCCTAGTCTATGGCTTCCTGTCTTTCCATATCTGTTCTCCTCTTATTCTGCAATATGGTAGCAGTAGCTACGTTGTGACTTAGATAAGGCAGTCATCACTAAAGCTGCCAATTCCTCACATTTTCTTGACTCTCAAGAGGCAACCATCAAATATACTTTCTATTACAAAATACTTTGTTCCATGTATTTCATCATAGCAATAGAAAATACTAAAATCTTATCACGAAGATAATATTACTGGTAATTGCTACTTATGTTAGTAATTACTAATATAGCATTACGGTATCATGGAGAAGTGTCTATGATATCCTGTTATCTAGAGTAGAACTTATTTCCACACATTCACTCAGTTTCTTCAATTGAGTCTCTGAGCGTCTCTTCAGAAGGCTTTCTTCAACACCCTCATGGGAAATAGCCATGCGACTCCTTCCGGGTACTGGTCCATATATGACTCCTCTGCAGGTACTCCTTCCAGATATGTACTTTTAATTTTCATAAAGAAATAACTCAATAGGTAGATCTTAGGCAAATGATATTTAGATAGATGATAAATGCTTAGCTATATTGATTAACGATAGGTGATACATAGATACATATTTGGTTGGCTTTTCTTTTAGTATAGGGAGGAATTACTGTCTAAATCTATAAAATATCTATGCATCCCCGTACTTATAACCTATGTGATTTTTTACAAAATATCATGGAGACAATGACTATTATATAAAGGCTATCCTGAGAAACCAGAAACATATTTAAGAGAAAATAAGAACAGGTTAGTTTATTTTAAGAGTATTAACAGATTTTCAAAATATAAAACTGCCAATGTTTTTTAACACTTATTATAAATAGCATGTTTAATTCAAATAAGCTTATATCTCATTTCCAACAGCAGAATAGATTTGTCTTATTTATTTTTCATTTTTTATATGGCTATCACTTTAAGCATTAATAATTACATTTTAGGGTCACATTATTGGAGAAATTTCACACACACACACACACACACAGAGGGTGGGGGGAAGAGAGAGAGTTTCCACATGACTTATTTCATCATAGATGACAAACATACAAGGTTCTACAATATTTATGCCTTGGATAGGACTCAATATATTAACTGCACATCCAGTAATAGCTGGCCTCCCAAGCAGTTTTTTATTTGTAACTTTTTTTCCCATCGCACTGTTAGAAACCATGAGCACTAGGCACCAACAAACAATGCCTTCCACCAACCACCTCAAGTCTGCCTTCACACAGTCAATCACCAACTGGGTGCCCCTATTTGTAACTTTTAAAAACAAAATTCATTTATGTCATTCACACTCTTTCTTGAACAAAATGAAGCTTCTTTGATGAGGTTTGAGTACTACTTATCTGTGGGTATAAGGAATAGAACAGAATACAGTTGGAAATTATATTAGTTCAGTAAAGTGGCTGTAGGAAGTTCTCTCAGATCCATGCCCTCAATAGCCACCCATAATTAGCTATATATTTCACACATAGCGTGTACTTGAGTTGCCATGGGTGAGTCCATCAGGTATATAGAGATCAGATTTCAGAAAGGCTTGTTAGTCAACAGTGGTGACAGCTAACTAGTTAACATTAGATAAATATAAAATAATATGCTATCTTAAGGTTTTTACAGACATACTTAGTGTTATTTATCCTTCCATACCCCTCTCCATCTGTATTGATTCCCCTCCTCTCCCTAGCTGAAACCACCCCACAGTATTTTCCTAATTCTCCGTATCTCCTGGATCCTGCTGTTCCCTCCCTAGCACTTTTTCCCACTGCTGTAATCCTTTTTTATGTTCCTTTTTCTATGATTGCTCCTGGTTGCATGGTCATATTTCCGAAGATTTGGTGCTGGGATCCACAAAAGAGAGAGAACGTGTGGGGTCTATTTTCCTGGGTCTGATTTACCTCACTCCAAAGAATATTTCCTGCTTCTATCCATTTACCTGCAAATTTCATAATTTCAGTTTTCTTTATAGCTTAATAATATTCCCTTAAGTATAAATACCATTTTCATTACCTGTTTATTTGTTGAAAGACATTCATGTTCCACTTCCTAGCAGTTGAGACTAGAGCAGCTCTGCATAGAACTGAGCAAGTTTCTGTGGAGTTAGGTGTCAAGTCTTTTGAGCATATGCCAAGGAGTGATTTAGCTGGGTCACACAGTAGATTTAGATTAGCTTTTTGAGAATTCTTTGCTCTGTCACATAGGCATATTAAAATAGAAACTTTTCCTAAGGCAGAAAAAAAAAGTTGCTTCAGTGGACTTGGGCTTCCGTCCCTAACCAAGGAGCTCTATCTAATTGGCAATTACGCATAAAGGTATATACATCACACTTTAGGCTAGGCTGCATGCTCAGCAGTAGATGGCCAACAGAAAATAAGCTCAGTGTTATTTTTGTAGATTTTTTTGTCTACATACTGCTTTTCTGGGGGTTTTAAAAAAATGCTTTTATTTTTTTTGCTTTTATATTATGGTTTCCTATTTCGTGTCTTATGGGTTTTGTTTTTTTTTTGTGTGTGTGTTTTCTTGTGTTTTTGTTTCCTCTTTCTTTGTAAACATTTTACCTTCTTTGTTTTGAATATGCCTGTTTCCTAAAGAGAGAGACAGAAGGCATGGTGTAGGGTGAATGGGGATGTGGAGAGAATCTGTGAGGAGATGAGGGAAGGGAAACCATGATCAGAACATGTTGTATGAAAAAAAATTCTATTTTAAAAAATGGAAAAAATATTGTTTCACTCACCCTGAAAAGCAGGCCAGCTACAGTGCATGAAAGAAGCACAAAGAAAAAATGGACTCATTACTAAAGGGAAACAGTTTAAATGAGTTGTTGACTAAGAAGGGGAGAAAAGGTAAAGAAAAATATATACACCAAGTTTTATTTGGGGATATTTAAGGTTTGTTGTGCCCATTTAACCAAAGGAGAAGAAGAACTGAGTTTTAGGAAAGCAATGAATAGACAGAAAAGAACAACTTTGTAAAGAAGATGATAACATAATAGAGACGGAAGAAAATAATTAGAACAGAAACATGGTGCAGAGATCTGTGGTTGCAGCGTTCCCAGTTGCAGAGGTTTATCATGAGAATGTCCTGTACGCTTCGTCCCTGTGGGTATAGTGAAGAGTGCAAGAAGCACATGGAGATGGTGCTTGTAAACTCAGCAACCTTTAAGCATGAGTGATGTGTAAATGTTCATTCAGTGATGACCCACAGATTTGAGCTTCTTTCTTCAAGTGTTAAGTCATCGGCCAGGTTCCACACACACCCCCCCAACTGGCGGGACAGTATCCTGACTCCATAATGCTACAGTTGGTGATGCTTTGAGTGACTATCCTCACTTGGGATGACTATAAATGGAGATATCTTATAGTTCCTCTTCCATGCCAGTGACTCCTTGTGATGCCTCGCAGCTCCCTTATGAACTCCTGTGCTCTCAGTATACATCACGCATGCTCAGTGCCGGAGGAGACTGCAGTAGATAGATGCTCTTTGGGTGTCCTGAAGGCTTGCCCTCATCTCCAAACACAAGACAGCACAGTTTTGCCCATATCCTCGGCCACAGGATAGCTCACTCTTACCTACATTGTCAATGATAGGACAGCTCAGTCTTGTCCACATCCTCGGTAATATGATTCTTCCAACTGTGGATCAGAAAAAGATCTCAGTGTCTATACTAACAATCTTCCTTCACTCAATTTTAGTGACACACTAGTCACCCTGTAGAATTTGAGGCTCAGTGACATCAGCTGAGGGTGGTAAGTCATAGCCTATTATTTGCAGCCTATTTCTGATTTTCTTTGAGCAGATAGAATTATTTTGGCTTTTTCCTCTGTGGATTGAAAGGAGTTAGGCCCTAATGCAAATGGGTTTAATGACCATATTTTAAAATAAAATCCGGGGCAAGTTCCACAGCACTAATTATTGGTGAATCTCTTTGCAATTAGTGATTTTATGTTTTCTCCTTCAGTTCTAGATCTTTGAAAAAAATTCTAGGAATTAGAGATCTCTTCATTCAATAGCCTGTTAAATAATTATAAACTACGATGCTCCCTATAACTTTTTATAGTTCTAAAATTCAAATGTCTAATTACAGTTGACCTAGAATAAATCTAAGTTGTTTTGGAAACTGGCATCAGCTGTTATTAGAAAAGGGGTTTATAGAAGCAATTAGTTTTTGATCCTACTGCACGTGCTGGCTTTGGGGGGGCCTGGGCGGTTTGGATGCTCAACTTACTAAACCTGGAT
>NC_022029.1:12464941-12494013 GCF_000317375.1 Microtus ochrogaster
GAGGGAGAGGGACTTAATCGGGGGAGGGGGAGGGAAATGGGAGGCGGTGGCGGGGAGGAGGCAGAAATCCTCAATAAATAAATAAATTAAAAAAAAAGATTTGCTTTGTGACTCATGTCTTTTGATATACAATTCTGAAGCTGTGATGGGCAATAGAAAACATGAATAGTAATGACAAGACAGGTGGGATAAATATGTTTATAGATTACTAAAAGTATGACACTCTTATTTATGGTTAGGTTTTATACTACTCTAGACTGGTCCAATTTCAAAGGGAAACAATAATTTTCTTTAATAATATCTTAGAATTCTAGGTCAAATACCAAATGGATATGACTTTGGGGAGGAATGTGATACTTAACACTGGCCTTATATGATAACCAAAGGGGTTCTAAGAAGTCTTAGATGGGATGATTGCTTTTGTGGAACATACCTTGATTTAATTACTTGAGGTGTTTCTTTGTTATTTCCAGGAACATTCTGTATGTCCTGAGAACGGTACTGAAATGACCTGATGGTTCTCAGAATCTATCTTTCAATCTAGAGTATAAACCCCAGACCTTTACTTCAGGTTCCTCCAAACTCAACATGTTTTCAGTATAGAAACTGCCTGAAACTTTGTCTTGTGGGGATCCTTTACATTCAAATAAACACAGGGTGTTAATGCATATCAACTCTCCTTTTGCCATTTTGAGAGTTTTTAAGCACCTGTCAGACACTAAAAAGTAAGTTAGGTAGGCATCATTGCAATATTCAAAATTTTGAATTGCAAAATTTTATCTTTTCAAAGATTCAAGATTTTAAAAGTTGAGGTCTGTTGTCAACAAATAAAAAAAGAACTTTTTTTTTGTTTTAGGGTCTAGTAAGATGACTCAGTAAGGTGTCTACTCCATCAGAATGAGGACCTGAGTTTGGTCCCTGTCACCCATATAGAAAGTGGTTACATAACCCTGTATTCTGTAACCCCAGTGTAGAGGATGGGGCTGTAGATAGGAAATCACTGAAGCTCATTATCTAACTAGGCCACTTGAATCAATTTTATGTTCGGTGAGAAATTCTGTCTCATAAACTATAGTGGAAGATATCCAATGTCCATCTCCACATTTGTGCACAAATTTGCATGCACACATGTGCTAAAATGTTCACATACACATTCTCTTACAAAGATTCACCTACACCACACACATGAAAGGGCTTTTTTTTTAAAAAAAAACATTTTATTTACTTTGTGTTTATGTATGTGTGGGGTCCTTGTTTGTCATCTTCTACTCTGTACGCTTCTGTGAAAGAACTCAGGTCATTAAGCTATCTGATGGCAAGCACTTTTACCCTCTGAACTACCTTGCTAGCCCTAATAATTTGGTATTCTATTCCAGAGGAACATTAACAAAGAATGACTGACAAAGCTAAACCTACCATTTAATTTCTAAAACAAATTTAAAAAAACATATTGATGTGCTTGACATTCTGAGATATGAGATAAAGCATTTCTCAATAACTAATATTAAATAAAATGTTTATTGTTATACAAATGAGAATTTAATTGGTATTCTTAATTGAAATTATAATTCATGTTATATGCCAATGAAAAATAAATGAGGTTACTGTGAAGTTGGTCATTAAGGAGATGATATAGACCATAGAAACTACAATTGTTGTTATAATATGTGAATACTATACTATTTTGTTACTGATAAATGAATTTATCATAAGTGTATATATCTATATAAGCACATGAATATTTACAAATAATGCTATATACAATATGAATTTAAAAATCACTATATTACACTAATGTAGTTCTAGTACTTTCTCTATATTTTAAATCCAAATATTTTGGTAACGAATGAAGAGAAAGAAAATGAGAAGATGTAGAAGGAGAAAGAGAAAGGAGATAGAGAAGGAAGATGCCAAATCAACCCTGTATATATCGATATTATAAATTACAGTGTTCTGGGAAAAGTGACAGAAGTCACACTGGCAATAATAGAATGACTTATTCTTTGATATAATCATTATCCTGAGCACAAATTAGGCTAGGCATGAATTAGTAGGAAAGTACAGAGATTGGAGGCAGAAGAACCTGGTTCAAATCCTAAACCCTAACTTAAAGTTTCCTAAGGACAGTTTCCCATGTTTCAACTGGAATGGAGAAAGTGATTTACATCCTCAAACAGCTAAACTAAAGAACTTAAATTCTATACAAAGCAAGGAGTATACAGGCTTCTAAAAAGTTGCAGTAGTTTGGATGAGATTGTCCCCCCCAGATTCATATGCTTGAGTGTTTTGGCTCCAGTTGAACTGTTTGGAAGGATTGGGAGATGTGGCATTGCTGCAGGAGTCCTGACACTGAGGGTGACTGTGAGGTTTCAAAAGTACACGCATGTCAGGTTCAATGTCTCTCTCTTTGCATGCTGTCTGTGAATCAGGAATAAAGCTCATAGCTATCTCTCCAGCACCATGCCTGACTGCATTGTGCCTTGCTCCCCACCATTCTGATAAAGGGACTTAGCCTCTGAAGTTGTAAACAAACCTCTTTTAAATGCGTTCCTTTATAAGAGTTGGCTTGGTAATGGTGTATCTTCACAGCAATAAAACACTAAGACAAAGTTAGTGCTAAAAATTATCTTCCCCCTCTATAAGAGGAAGTAGGTTCAAAATATTTGCACACTTTCATCTTTGTTTTACTTACTGGCAGAGGATGTATAATTTATGATTTAAAGCAAAGATACTTTAAGCCAGAATACGCTTGCCTGCTAAATTTGTTATACTAGCATATATGAGTACTAGTTTTCAGGCAATAATAAAGTAGACTTTCATGTCTCTATCACTATACTTTTTTCTTTCTGTGAAAAATCTTCAACCTTAACCAACTTAGGGAAAGAAATCATTGTTTATTAGGCTTACAGTTTACATATAAGGTTATAGCCAAGGCAGGAACTCAAGGCAGGAATCTGGAAGCAGGAAATTAAACAGAGACCCTGGAGGAACATTGCTTCCTGATTTGCTCATCCAGCTTTGTTTCTTTTCTTTTCTTTAGGTTTTTATTCTGATTAATTTATATCTTATTTCTTTAATTTTCTGTATGAATACTATACTACTGCATTTACATCATTACTACCATTCCTTAGGTTCCTCTGATTCCTTTCTTGTTTCCCCACTTCCTCGCAAATTCAACTCTTTTAAAAATATGTCTATACATTATACATATACATAATATCTTCTGCTGAATGAGTATAATGGTGTCACACAGTAGGACCCTATAGAGGCCATTTCCTTTCAAAATACCCCAGGTCCTACTGTCAGTTTATAGAGAACAGCTCTTTGTCTCAATCTTTGTTGACTGAGGTTTCTGTTCTGCTCGGTCCTGTAGACATTCCATCAAAGGGGTCTACATTCATTAAAAACTGCTTGATCTCTAAGCTCAGGCTTCTTATTAACTCTTACGTCTTAAATTAGCCCAGAATCCTTGTCTTGGTACATTTCATCAGTGAGGTGTTCTCATCTTGCTTCCCCAGTGTCTGGCTTTCTCTGTGATGACTGCAGACTGAGTCTTTTCTCTTCCCAGAATTCTCTGTTCTCATCACCCCCCACCTCTACTGCCTGCCTGGTTGCCACACCTCTACTTCCTGCCTGGCTACTAGCCAATCAGCGTTTTATTAAAACAAACAAGTGATGGTGTACAAGACCATTGTCCCACAGCAAGCCTTAGCCCGGGTTTGGAAGTGTCCATAGCTCCCCTGGGCGGGCAACTCAATTAAATACAAACTAGTTCAATGTTGGAAGTCTCTTTGGTGATAAGAGATGGCCGGATGAGACTCCTTATGCCCCGTTAGTAGGAGTACTCATTAGGTTCTCTTTCTACAGTTTACAAGAAGTTTCCACTGCGCTAGGTTTCCATACCACCCTGCAAATGCCTCCGAATTTCAGCTATATCTCTCCCCCATCTTCTTGCTCAATTTCATCCTCCCTGCTCTGGTCTCCAACCATCTCTATTTCATCAGTAAAATCCATTCTATTCCCCACTTCCTGGTGGATCCAGGTTTCTGCTCCCTGATCTGCTAGATCCCTCCTCTTAACCTAATCTTTCTGGGTCTATGGATTGAACCTTGGTTATCATTTATTTAACAAGTAATATCCACTTATAATTAAATAAATCCAATACTTTTCTTTCTATGTTTGTGTTACCTCACTTAGGATAATTTTTTTCTAGTTCCATCTATTTGCCTGCAAATTTCAAGATGTCACCTTTTTTGACAGCCAAATAATACTCCATTCTGTAAATGAACAACATTTTCTTTATCCATCCTTCTGTTGAGGGATACCTAAACTGTTTCCAGTTTCTGGCTATTATAAATAAAGCCATAATGAATATGGTTGAGCAAGTGTGGTAGGATGGGGCATCCTTTGGGTATGTGTTCAAGAATAGCATAGCTGGATCTTGATTCCTATTTTTCTGTGATCTCCTACAGCTGTTTTATTGCTTTTGCAAAGTACTCTATTGAATAGATATGAAAAAAGTGGACAATATTGTCTTGGTCCTGATTTTTTGTAGAATTGCTATGTGTTTTTCTCCATTTGACTTATGTTGCCTACAGGTTTGCTTTAAACTGACTTTAGGCTGTTTAGGCATGACCTTTCTATCCCTGTTCTCTCCAGTACCTTTACTATTAATGGTTTTTTGGATATTGTAAAAGATGAACTTTTCTGCATATAATGCAATCATGTGGTTTATGTCTTTATGTTTGTTTATATGGTAGATTATATTTATTGATTTTTATATATTGAACCATTCCTGAATCTCTGGGATGAAGCCTACTTGGTCATGGTGGTTGATCTTTTGATATGTTCTTGGATTTGGTTTGCAAATATTTTACTGAGAATTTTTGTATCTGTCTTAGTTAGGGTTTCTATTGCTGTGAAGAGACACCATGGCCATGGCAATTGTTATAAGTGAAAATGTTCATTAGAGGGGGCTTGCTTATAGTTTCAGATGTTTGGTCTATTATTATCGTGATGGAGAGTATGATGGCATGCAGGTAGATATGGCACTGGAGAAGTAGTTGAGAGTCCTACATCACACTGGCAAAAGGAAGTTGACTGATAGGCTAGTTGGTATCCTGAGCCAAGGAAACCTCAAGGCCTGCCTCCATAGTGACGTACTTCCTCTAACAAGGTTACACCCACTCAAACAAAGCCATACTTCCTAATAGTACAAGTCCCTATAAGATTATAGGAGCAATTATATTTAAACTACGACATTCTACTGCCTGGCCTCCATAAGCTTATATATCATATCACAATTAAAAATATATTTAATCCAACTTCAAAAGTCCCCACAGTTGATCATAGTCTCAAAATGTTTAAAGTTCAAAGTTTCTTATGAGATTTGTGCAATCTCTTAACTTTAATCACCTGTAAATATCAAAATCAAAAAACAGATCACATACTTCTAACGTATAATGGTAAATGATATACATTACCATTCCAAAATGCAGGGAAGGTAGCATAATGAGGAAATGCTGAATCAAAGCAAGATTGATATCTAGTCAGACAAATTTCAAACTGTGCTTCTCCATGTCTGATGTCAAAATTCTCTTTGGATCTCCAGCTCCCTTCAGCTAGGCTGACTGCAACACACTTCTTCCTCTTGGGTTGCTTCCCTGTTAGCGGCTTTCCTGGGCAGGTGTCCAACAGCTCTGACAGTTCTAACATCTTGTGTTCTCCAAGGTAATTCAGGCTTAAACTTCATTGTTTCACACTAATGCCCTTCTACTAGGCCTCCACTGAGGGACACCCCTGACTCATGCCTGACCTCAGCAGCTTTCTTTAGGTGCACAGGTAAGTTCCACAACCCATTTCTTTTATCCTTAACTCTAAAGCCAGAACCTCATGGCCAAAGTTGTCCAATTCTTCTGCTTACTGGGGATGGAATGTGGCCCCCTCATTCAACTACAACTGCACCAGCTTTGTGTTCTTCACTGTCTAAAGTTGGCTATTCTGAAATTGGATGTTTACACCAAGCTGGCCTCAAACTCGGAGATCCACTTGGGCCTGTCTCTTGAGTGCTGAGATTAAAGGCATGCTCCACCACACTGGGCTTTTCTCTAGCTACTTTTCACAAGTTGGAAGCTTTCCGGGTGGAATCTTGCCCTGAGGTCACCAGTTCCTTATTTCTGTTTCTTAATCTCTCTATCTCCTTGGACATAGGATTTAGCGCCTTTCCAGTTCCTGGGCTCCTTTTCTTCTCAAAATTTGCATTTTTAATTTACCCTGCTCAGCTTGCTCCTTTTCATTATAAATCTTCATTAGAGTTACCACTAGCAGTCATATGGCAGAGTGTATATAAGACTGTTTTGAGATTTCTTCTACCAATAGCATTAAGCCAGAACTCTTCACTTTAAGCTCAAGCAGACTCTTTGGATGAGAGTAAAAAGCAGCCACTTTAATCAACCAAAATATCTTAACACCAGTTGCTAGGCCACAGTTCATCGAATCACGCTCAGCATCACTGTCTTCTATGTTCCTGCTAGTATGGCTCATCAAGCAGTGCTTACAGCATTCCTCTGCTTTCCAAACCCCAAAACACCAAAGCCCATGTTACTTCAAATAAAAACATAGTTAAGTCTATTGCTGCAATACCCCAGTCCCTAGCACCAACTTCTGTCTTAGTGTTTCTATTGCTGTGAAGAGACACCATGATCATGTCAATGCTAATAAAGGAAAGGGTTTAATTAGGGGATTGTGTCAAGTGGATATATAAAACTATGACATTCTACCACTGATAAACCATATAAATAAAAAAAATCATTTTGACTCAAAACCTTCCCTTCCTGTTTGTTTCCACAATCTTATGTTAATATCACAGTTATAATCAGATCAAAGTCAACCTGAACCCTGAAAGGATAAAATCTTCAATGTACAACATCTGCACTCCTTCCTGACCTTTTACACTCCAACAGGCTTAGGCAATCGCCATTCCCAGCTCTGTCATGTACATGATATAGAGTTGTTTTGTAAACTCAGGCCACCTATTCCCCACCTGCTGTTGTCCATTTTGGTTGTCCTATGGTCTTGGCATCTTTAGTATGCTGGAATCTCTACTTCAACTGTGATACCTATTCATCAATGGCCACTTGGTCACTCTGGGGATCCCAGTCCTGCCATGTGATGCCAAGTCTCAGATTCTCTCCAAGTCCCTTTCAATCCTGGAATTCCTACTGTAGCTGAGCCTGCACCTTCATCAATGGCATCTCTTGGTTTCCCTTCAGGGATATTCTGACTACTATACAGTGCTAAGCCTTAGCTGCTCTCCATGATTCTTTCACTCCAGTGCCATATTAGAGTTTCTTATACATTAATAACTTTGGCTACCTGTTTGAGGTACAGCCTTGCCCCTTTCTCTTACCTTCAACCACAACGTCTATGTGTTAACTGGGAAGAAATGCTTATTAATCACAACTGATTTTTCAGCTTGAGATATTTAGTGTCCATCTTCTATCCTTTGCCCCAGTAAAGAACAGAAGGTTTATTTCCACAGATTCTTAGTTTAAAATATAACAGAAACAGCGTTGATAGAGAGTTAACTTCCTTCTGAAACTTCACAAAACAGGTCTTTGATGTCTGAAATTCTCTTAACCATCTTGTCTTCCAAGCTTCCACAGAATAGCTCCTTAAGATCTGAGTACTCAACAGCTTCTACAGTAAAAAAAGCTCCAAAACGCTTCCACAATTCTCCCCAAATAATGACACAGTCAGAGCCATTATAGCAATATTCTGTGCTGCTGGTACCAATTTCTGCATTATTATTTTCTCTGTGCTGTAATAAACCAGTGACCAAGAACAACTTCAGGGAGGAAAGGGTTTATTTGTCTGGCAGAATCCAGTCTATTATCCACAGAAGCCATGTCAGGAGCTCAAGGCAGATACCTGGAGGAACTAAAACAGAGACCATGAAGGAAAGCTTCTTACTGCATTGCTTCCTTCTAGCCACTCCCCAGCCTTTCTCACACAGGCCAGGTCCACCTTCCTAGGAATAGTACCTTCTACATTGTAGGGTTAAGCCCAGCCTTAGGGGGTGTGTTCGCCTCGGGGTAATGTTTACCTATAAATCTGCCTGGTGTTTGCCCAGCCGCCCCTTCTGCTTCCTGTTCTCCACAGGAACCATGGTACTGTAAGTCTAATTTCCCCATTAAAGCTGTGTATATATTTTACAATCTGTTTGCATTCATTTGCGCAGTTACACTACACTTGATTGCCCTCCCGGATATGAACTCCCAGAGACTGTGACAGCATACGCAAGCTCAAGATAGACAAAATTAGTAGCAGGAGAATCAGGAATGGAAACAAATTCTCATTCCTAACCAAGAAACTTTTTGCTATTGATATGTGCTCGGATGGGTAAAAAAATCATTTTCTTCAATGAAGTGATGCTAGGTAGCTAGGTATATCAACTGTACTCCAGGAAAGACATCATGCTCTGGAGTAGTTAGCCAACACAAAATACTCTCTATATTTTGTTTATTTGTATGTTTCATCTTGTTATTTTTTTTGTCTTTTGTTTGTTTTGATTATTTTGAGAGACAAAGAGAGAGAAGGGGGGCAGGAAACAGAAACTGTATATTCCTTTCCTGGCCACCCAGACCCAAATAGTCACACAAAAAGCATAACAATTGCAACACGGCTTGGCCAGTGGCTCAGGCTTATTTTTTAGCTAGCTCTTACATCTTAAGTTGACGCTTTTATAATATTTTATATTTTATCGTGAGGCTTGTGGTTTACTGGTAAGGTTCTGATAGCTTTCTCTTTTGGCAGCTACATGGTGTCTCCTGACTCTGCCTTCTTTCCTCCTCTATTTCTGCTTAGATTTCCTGTCTTGCTATATTCTGTTCTGCCATAGGCCAAAGCAGTTTCTTTATTAACTAATGGTAATAAAATGTATTCATAGTATACAGAAGGGAGTGCCACACCAGAGAAAACATTGAATTGGGTAGGTATGCAGGTAGAAAGCACTAGTGAGGAGTTGGAGGAGTGGAAGAATATTATCAAAATATATTGTGTGAAAATTCAAATTTAAAAAACAGTCAGAGACACAGATTCAGGAAAATTTTGACAAGACAGTTTTTCAGTTGAAATTCCTCTTCCCAGGTGACTGTAGGTTTGTGTGTAGTTGGCACCTGAAGCTATTGCAATCATTTAAGCAGAGCTAAACCTGCAGAATTCTAAAGCTTTATTACATAAAAAATTCTATTCCAAAAATTTACATCAGGCTTTGAGGTAGATATTAAAGATAAAAAGAGTAAAAACATATCACAGAAATATTATTTCATATTTATTATATATCTATTTTTTACATATGAGTATTTTGTCTTAAAAATTTTTTGTTTAACTTAGAATCTAAAAGTGTTAATCTCTTTCTATGTGCCTAAGTTGCATTTTATAAACTATTCTGTAATCTTAAATCAGAGCGATCATTTCTATGTTGCTTAATTAATAAAGCTCTAATAGTAACACATTAACAAAACAGAAAACCCTAAGGCTTTTCCCTATAGGAATTGCTTCATTCACTGCCAAGAACTTTCAGAGATCAGAAAGGTCAATCACAGACACTTAAAAGTGTAGGATACAAAGGTTTCTTGTATCTGCAACAAGGACCCGGAAGAGGGAGGGGGAAAACTGAGAGGGGTAGGAACTTAAAATAAAATGCTGTACTGTAGGCTTGCACTGTCACCGTGCTTGTATCTTTCCATCATGGCCTGCAACCTTATGCAGCCTGCTGCCAGGCCTGTGTGGGATCTGGGGGAGACCTGTGCCTGGCAGGATCATTGTTACTGGGCCAAAAGTCTGAGGGAAGGGGATCATGTACTTGAACCTCAGAAAATTGACTGACTGAGAGAGTGCTGCATCTTGGTCCTGTGATCCCTAGCCACAGTAAATGAACCTGCTTCTGGAAGTGCTGTAAGAACAGAGGCAATTGCTGCTGTGGCCATAGATTTAAGATGATTGGGTCAGGAAGATACGGCACTATAGCCATTAGCTAAATAGAATTAACTTCTTTTTTCCCTACCAGCCACTATCCAGTCAAGGACATTGCCAGGAAGATAATTAGGAAACATTTTGTTGATGACACACAACTGCCAGGATGTAGCTGGGAAAAGGAAGAGCAAACCGGAAGTTACTCAAGCAGTGACTTTGGTCGTTGGTTACAGGAAGCTTTCTCATTGCCAGTTTTGTTTCACGAATTCGGTCCTTCAGATATCCACAAAGAAAGAAAGGAATACTTGGCGTTTATGGGAACTTAATTAATACCTACTATAATTTTCAATTCAACACTAAATGTCTTGCCTCCTTTCAAAGTCAGTCACTGCTTAATAGGTGGATGGAGAAATTGAGACTGAAGTGTTTTGTGTTTGGAAATATTCTTTCTTTGAAGGATAGTGCCCTTCATGTTGGCAAACACCTTTCTGTTCATGTAACTATTGTTCCCAGTTCTTCTTTCTTCTTCTTTTTTTTCTCTTACGACACAGACTCTCTGTGTCCAAAGGTTGACCTGAAAACAGCAGTCATTTCGTGACCAAACCCCTCACGGGCTGCTATTGTAGGCATGAGCTACCAGACTAGGCTCTGATACTGACTTTTAGACCCTAGAAACTGGACGTTTTAAACTTTTTCAGTCACAGTTTTGCTGGAGAGCATGCAGAGTGGAACACAAATCACTGGTATTGTGTTAAATTCAGAAATTTGAAGAGTACTGTGCCTCACTATGTGGTAGCTAAAGAGGATTAACTTTTCCAAAGGGCCAATGAACCTGCAGCCTCCTACAGGACAGCTCTTAAGATTCCAGGATCTCAAGGCTCTTTGGAGTCTCTGGTAGTTCTTTCCCTGGAGTATCTTCCTACCAGGGTCATATTTCCATAGAAAATAAACGTACAACATTGTGGGAAAACATGAGGGAGTTTTTCAAAGCAGTTTTTTCTTACACACACACATAAACACATACACACACACTTCTGATGTCTGGATAAATTTGATCATCCAAAATTATTGAGAGAGTAAGAATAACAACATTGCTAAAGAAAGTCTGTGGATACAAAAGAAAAAGAAAAATGCTTAAACTAAATTTGTTCAGGAAATTATCAGTTGGCAACAATAATAGATATGATGACATTTTAAGATCAAAATTGGTCTTTTCACATGCAAAGAAGTCTTAATTTAAGAAGTCTATAGGATGAATCTCCAGACTCTAAAGACAAATACTCTACTGAACAAGTGGGCTAGAATGACATTTTCACAGGGGACACTGGGTAAGTTTTCTCTAATTTAAACAAAACCAAGAAACAAAATAAAACAAAGAATAACCAACCCACTAAATGAACAAACAAAAATCATGGAACAATAGGATAGCTTGAATACTGTAAATGAAAGATCAGTAGGCAAGGTATATTTGGAATCCTCCAGCAAATGAGTTGAGGTCACAAGTCAGACCATGGAGCAGTAAAGGAATGAGTCCCCCTCAATCAATCACTAAGCAGCCACTGATACATACTATACAGGGACATACCAGGCCACAGTTTACATTTCAAACTCTGAAAGTTCATTTAAAAGCCAATCCTTGAAAGTATGTCAAAGCTCACTGTTTCTGGCCTAGTTAGCAGCCAGTTATCTACAGAACAGTGCAGGAATTCCATGCTGCAGAATTCCTTTGTTCTTCTAGTTCATTCTAAAATCAGTGGTAAGGTTAGCATGTTCTTTAACACCTGACTTACTCAGGTTCATTACCATCTCAAGTAAAAACAGATGAGTTGGTAGGTTACAATTTGGGGGATTAAGCCCTTCAGCTATTGCTTTTAAAAGGGAGGGATGACAAATGAGGATCAGAAGGAGGGAGAACATGAGCAAAGAAGTCAGGACCACGAGGGGTGCACCCACCCACTGTGATAGTGGAACTATCTATTGGGAGCTCACCAAGGCCAGCTGGACTGGGACTGAATAAGCATGGAATGAAACCGGACTCTCTGAACATGGCGGACAATGAAGGCTGATGAGAAGCCAAGGACAATGGCACTAGGTTTCAATCCTAATGCATGAACTGGCTTTGTGGGAGCCTAGCTTGTTTGGATGCTCACCTTCCTGGACTTGGATAGAAGTGGGAGGACCTTGGACTTCCCGCAGGGCAGGGAAATCTGGACTGCTCTTCATTATCGAGAGGGAGGGGGAATGGAGTGGGGGAGGCAGAGAGGAGTGGGAAGAAGGGGAGGGGAGTGGGGGGAGGGGGCTATGTCTGGGAGGAGGGGGAGGGAAATGGGAAACGGGGAGGAGGCAGAAATTTTTTTCAACAACTAAAAAATAAAATAAAATAAAAAAAAGGGGGAGGGATGAAGAATGTTGGCTGCGCTCTGCTGAAAGCACCTGCTTCAGAGTCTCTGGTTTAGACCAAACTGGTCTACAAGAGCTAGTTCCAGGACAGACTCCAAAGCTACAGAGAAACCCTGTCTCGAAAAAACAAACAAAGAAAAAAAAAACCCAAACAGAGTCTCTGGTTTGAGCTTTACAGTCTCGTGCTTAGATGCACAGTACTTTAAGACATATCATGCATCCTATCCAAGATGATTTTGATGTGTGGTTGTTGGCCTATAGCTACGTCTGCACACCATTTGTGTGCCTGGTATGTGTGGAGAAAAGAAAAAGTGTGTTAGTTTTCCTGGGTTTGGAGTCATAAACAGTTGTGAGCTACCGAAAGGGAAGTAGGGCTCAAAAATCCAGTCCTCTGCAAGAGCAGCCCTTGCTCTTAACTGCTGAGCTATCTCTCTAGCCCCATTATCCAAGATTTGGGTTTTCATCTCTGAAAGACTGCAGAGCACAAAACAAGAATTTATAAAGCAGGTGACCAATTCCATGCATTTCATCTTCTAGTTTTTTGCATTATGAGAGTGGACAATGACATTGGTAGATAGGAGAAATCAAGAGCCAGACATACAGGTTTTTCAACGTTTAGGTTCCCTATTGACATTATCAAGCAGCTATGTAATACTACTTTGTAAAAATAAGTATTAATCTTAGTCCACTAAGACAGTCATAAGAAAGACACACACTGTATGTTAAATAAAAAAAATTGCTTTTGCTCAGTTATGGAGGTTAGATGTCTAATATCAGGTGTCAGCAGTGCTGATTTATCCTAACCCTGCTGTCTTTGGCTCACAGGCCACTGTCTGGCCAGCACAGCCTCCCTGTCTACTTCTAATATATTCTAGTCTACTCTTCTTGTAAGTACACCAATCATGGTAGATTTGGGCAGTCTTCAATGATATGCTTTAACCTTTACATACTCTTTAATGACACCATATCCAAAAATAGTAGTACTCTGATTAACTGAGGGTTAGGACTTCAACACTCATTTTTGGAAAATATTTAACCAATTTAGTTAGAAGTCTTTAAAAGCATTATTCTTTAACAATTTCCTACATGTATAGAATGCATTCTGATAACTCATCTTTCATTCTCTATTTATTTCTTATCCTTTTCAAACCTTGAAAATCTCTTTCTCACGTTTATGTCCTTTTGTTTTGTGACTGCTGAGTTTAACTATGTCCATTTGTGTGCCCATGGGTATGTGACCACTGGAGCCTGGTGGGTTCAAAAACGAACATACAACTGAAGACAATGACTTTACCTGCTTCAGCATCCATCAATAGCCAAGCCAATAATTACCATGAAGAGGTAGGGCCATATATACCTCTCCACACTGGTGGTGAACTGTTAACAGACATAGTCATGTACAGACCCAAGACTTATAGATTCAGTTGTTGTAAGTTCATATTTAAAATGACTTTGTTATGGCTTGAAGATGGTGTTCCATATGCTTTCTCTCTAGTATCCAGATCATTATATTTTTTTTCTCTTTGTCTTGCATTCCTCAAGCCTTAGATGTAGTGATACAAATGTCTTGTTTAGGGACATGTTCACAGGTAACTTATTCATAGAGACTCAAGCACCCAGGACTTTTTGTATTCACTGCTAATCATTATAAAGAGAAGCCCCACTAACCATGGCTGAGACCACGATTTGTCTGCATGTGCATAGGTGGAGAACGATCTACAGGAGGTTGGGAAGCAAAGGAAGCTGAGAATCCGATAATTACCAATAATTCCTCAGCCAGGGTTGGAACTTAATCCGTCCCTCTCCCATCTATGCTTAAATATTTATTATCTTCCTAGCATGCAGATCTCTCATATGCAGTCACAGCTGCTTTACATTCATGTTTGCAATGTCTCTATCATGTCCAGCAAACAAAGTTTCATTGAATACATATACTGCCTCTGGCTCTGTCAAACTTTCTGTTCCACTTTTCCACCATGATTCCTGAGACTTGGGGGCAAGGGGTGTGATATAAGTGTCCCATTTAGAGCTGAACACTCCATAGTGTCTTATTCTTTTCATATTGACATCTATAGATATTTTTATTAATCATCATCTACTGCAAAAAGAAACCTCTCTGATGAGAGTTGAGAGATATATACGAGTGTGAAAATGAAATCATATGGGGCACTTTATTACTATGTCTATTTAAGAGAATAATTATATTAAATTCACATAAGAGAGAACATATGGCATTTGTATTTCTGGTCTTGGTTACCTTAGGATGATTATATTCAGCTTCATCTGTTTACTTGAGAATTTTATTTGTCTTTACAGCTGAATGAACTTTCATAGAGTTTAGTTAACATATTTTCAATATTCCTCAGTTAATGGACACTTGGACTGATTCAATTTCATGGCTATTATGAATAGGGAAGTAATGAACATAGTTGAGCAAATTTCTCTGGAGTAGTATAAGAGAGTCCTGTGGGAAAATGCCTAGGAATTATATAGCTTGATGATATGCTAGATCCATGTCTGCTCTATATTAATTCCCATAGTGAGTATTCCAGCTTTGTTTCCCATCATCATTAAATAAGTGTTACTCTTTCCTATGTCTTCTTGAGAATTGCTGTCATTTGTGTAATAGTCTTAGGGTTTCTGAATGGATTAAGATGAAATCTTAAAGTAGTTTTAATTTATATTTACCCAATGGGCTATAATGTGGAATATTTTTAAAAATGTTTATCAGTTATTTGTATTTCATCTTTTAAAATTTCTCTATTTATTCCCTGTGGTAGTTTGAATGAAATTGGCCCCCCATAAACTCATAAGCAGTGGCACTTTTAGGAGGTGTGGCCTTGTTGGAATAGTTATGGCCTTGTCGGAGGAAGTATGTCACTGTGGAGGTGGATTGTGAGATTTCCTATGCTGAATATACCATCCAATGCCTCAGTCAACTTCCTGTTGTGTTCTGATTAAGATATAAGCAGAACCATGTCTACCTGTACACCACCATGCTCCAGACCTTTCTCTCTTCTGTGATGATAAAGGATTGAACCCCCGAAACCGTAACCAAGTCACCACAATTAAATGTTTTCATTATGAAAGCTGTTATGGTCATGGAGTCTCTTCACAGCAATAGAAACTAAGACAGTCTCAATGGTCATTCTTCATTAGGATGCTCTCATGGAATTTAAATTCTCTTTTTAGTTTTTGTATATTCCAGAAATTATTTTCTCAGATGCATAGTTGGTAAAAATTTGAAAAGTTTCCCCATTAAACAGACTGTCTCTTCCATCAAAATATGATGTCATTTTCTGTAAAGAACTTTCTGAGTTTCATGGTTTCATTCATCAGTTGTTCTTAATATCTGCTCATCTGGTTCCTTATCTGAAAGCCCTTTCCTGCACCTACAAGTCGAGTATAGTCCCCTACTCCCATGAAAGATTCAGGCTATCAGATCTGTGTTGAGGCCATTGATATACTTTAATTGGATTTTGTACGGGAGGGGGATAAAAATCAAGTTTCACTTTTCTACATATTGGTATTCAATTTGGTGAGAAAAATTTGTTGATGATATAGTCTTTTTTTAATGCACATGTTTGGACTATTTGTCAAAGGGTAGATGGCTTTAGAGGTATGAACTTATATCTCTGCCCTCAATTCTGTTCTGCTAATCTATGTATCTTTGCCTAGTACTCGGTGGTTTTTATTACTACAGCTGTGCAATATAACCTGAAATCAGGTATGCTGATACCTTCAGAAGTATTTTTATTTTGTTATTCAGAATTGTTTTATCTATCCTGGATGTTTTGTTTTTGTATGAGGTTAAAATTAGTTTTTCAAACTCACAGAGAACCACCTGGCTCGCACGGCAGCCTGGTCTAGAAGAGCTAGTTCCAGGACAGGAACCAAAAAGCTATGGAGAAACCCTGTCTCGAAAATCAAAAAAAAAAAAAAAAGAAAATTAGTTTTTTAAGATTTGTGATGTATTAAACTGAGAGTTTGATAGAAATTTCATTGAATACTTAGATTGAATTTGATAAGGTGATCAATCCAAACCAATCCACAAGCATCATCAGTCTTTCTAGCTCATGGTATCTTTTTTCATTTTTTTTTATTTTGGTGTCTTAACATTTTCATTGTAAAAATATTTTACTTACCTAGTTAGATCTACTCTAATATTTTATTTTTTGAGGCTGTTGTCAACATGTAATTTGATGAGAGTCAACTCAGCCCTTAACACTGTGTGTTAGTCATGACAGTTATTGGTGTCTAGGTAAAAGAATTTTTAAAGAATATCTTAGTAAAGAAATACGTACTCCCCCCACCCTGAGATATAGAAAATGGCTATCATGAATTCAAAAATCAAAAGTCAAAGAGAAAGATGAGGAGATCAGGAGAAGGAGTAGAGGAAGACCAAGATATATTATCTCTGTATAGGTTCAATACATACTTATTACTTGCATGAAGATTCTAGTAGACTCCTGCATCCAGACAGAGTTATATATGACATGTTACTTTCATTAAAGCCATGAAACAATAACTCTGAACATTAGTCAGGTTTTAACATGGTCAGAATCATCTAACACTGACAGGAAAGTGTGGAAGAATTTTATAGGAAAGTTGTCACCAGTTTTAATTAACACTTTAAAAGGTATAATGTTTTTTTTCTATGCTATTAAGTTCTACCCCCCAAAGTGCTGAGTTCATTTTGTCTATTTGGGGAAAAGAAGAGATAGAAAATGTCTTGAGCAGTAGGAATATTCTGATGATGAGGCTGCAGTGAAATTGACCATATCCACTATAGTAATAGTGGATATTATCATGTATTCTGTAAATGGCACTATTTATTATCAGCAAAAAAGGAGAAGAAATGTTTGTATGCTGTTCTTGTGCGGATAAAGATGAAGAAGCATGCTTCTTTCTTTGATAGAAACAACTTGCTTTATGCAGAACACTTTCCTAAAGATTGATATCTGAAGTACTGAACCTTCCCTGGAGGAGAGTCCCATGCGCCCTGCTGTTCGCTTTGAAGGTTTTAGTCTTGCTCATCTTTGGCTGAGCTTTGCTGATTGTGCGTACCAGATGCATTCTGCAGTTTTGATATAGAAACAGGGATCTGACTACTTGACTTATTCTTAAAGAATTTTTTTGTGTCCCTGAAGCAAAATTCGAATTTACAAACACTCCAGCTAACAAATGTTCTAATTAAATGCACATATATGATTATTAAAGTGACATTTATGAAAAATGACCGAAAACTCTTTCATTCTTTTTAGTGATAAATCCTTTATGCACATGGCTACACTTTTATACTCTTGATGAATTTGTCTTGATGCTATTTTTCCTAGTTAGTTTTCTATTGCTGTGATAAAATACCATGCTTAAATTAACTTATAAAATGAAGAATTCATTTGGATTTATGGTTGCATAGAGGTAAGAGTCAATAGCACCAGAGAGGCATAGTAAGAAGCAGCCCAGGCATAGTGGGAGGTTCACATCTTTAATATCAACAAGAAGGACAGAGAGCAAACTGTAAGGAAGTAGAAGTTATATAACCTCAAAGCCTCACCCGGTGATATACTTCCTCCAGCAAAGCTGAACTATCTAAACCTCCCCAAACAGTAGCATTAACTTGGAAACAAGTGTTCAAATAGCCAACTATATCTGTGATATTCTCATTCAAACCACCACATTCCACTCTTTGGCCCTTATAGGCTCATGGCTGTATCACATTGCAAAATACACTTAATTCCACTTCAAAAGTCATCTTTTAATGTTGGGCCTCATGAGACCCAGTGTAACTTCCTAAGCCTAACTTGAGTTTGGTGAGGCCCAGTGTAACTTCCTAAGCCTAACTTGACTTTGGAGAGGAGTGACTCAGCACAGCCTGACCTAGGCCCCCCTCTGCCCACCACTGACGTGGCAGGATATTATTGGTACTTATTCCTCACTCCACTTCATCCTATCCCAAGTCTCCAGCCCACTACTTCAGCTCTATATAAGCTCCTGCCCTGATGCAATAAAGTGAGCTCCTGCTTCAACAGACTCCAGGCTCAGTGTGTGTTTCTCCCTGGTGGCTGGGAGGGAAGGTCATGTTAAGTAAAATAATAATAGTAATAGTAATAGTAATAGTAATAGTAATAATAATAATAATAATAATAATAATAATAATAATAATAATGGCAGCTCCACCAGCGCAAGAGAGCCCAATTAGGTCAAATCAAACCGAATCAAAATGCCCATTATTTTATTAAGAATGGCGCTATTGGGTGGCCGAGTGCATGGCGGAGGAGACAGAAAAGCAGGGAGCCCATGCAGACCCGAAAACCACATGTTTGTCTTCTGGGAGCCCACTTAAATACCCTCTGGGAGTGGTCCTGACCCCCCAAGGGCATGCTGGGATTTGGAGTCTAGACCAAAGCAACTCCCAGGTCAGGGAGGCTGGGATGGATACCAGGGGCTGGGGCTACGCTCCAATGGAGTGACAATATCATAAAGATTTGTGAAATCTCAGACACTTAAGTGAAACTGTATGCTTCCATGTACTATAGCCATTACATGTCAGCACCAGCATGCCTCCAAGGAGTTGGATCTGAAATGTGGCAAAAAGGCAAGTCCTAAAGATATCTAGCTCCTAAATTCATTTCTAAATGACTATGGGTAAAGGGCTTATGTTTTTCTGAGTTATTCTTCTCTAAACAATTTAAGCAAAGGATAAAGCCCAATGCAAAACTCAATTGAAAGGTCACCAAACAAAATTCAAATTTCATTTTCTTCACTAGTTGTAAGTTTTTAAAAATTCTATTCCAAATTCCAGATTGACTTCTAATACTTTAATACACACATTTTAACTTGGCTTGTCTGTTTTATTTCTAAGAGACTCTACCCTGTTTGACAATAATCCAAATTATCTAATAATATATATTGTACAAAATATTTAGCAAATGTCTGTGTTATGATAGGTATTTCATTTCTTTTTAGATTATTTAAATTTTTTTCTTTTGTTTTTTGAGATCATATTATAATTACATCGTTTCTACCTTTCCTTTCATTCCTTCGAATCCTCCTATCTACCCCATTTACTTTCAAATTTATTCCTCATCTTTCTTCAGTTGTTACAATTTTTGTATATATAATTTGCTAATATAATTCTAATATATAGTCTAACATATTATATTTAATAATTAATATAATATTAATTTGTAATATAGTATACATATTCTCTTAAATACAAAAATGCAGCCTTTTATGTCTATATAATCCTGCTTTTAATTTTATGTTTTCAGGGTTGACTATCTGGTATTGGATAGCCCTTCCCTGGGGGAGACAATTTCTCCCAGTCTCAGCATTTCTTATCTGCCTGTGATTTTTTTGTGTAGGGTGTGAACCTCTTGTGTCCTCGTCCTTGTTGTCATGTCTTTGATGTCTTCCTTATTCAGGTCAGATTTAGACAGCCATGCTGTTGAGACTTTTGGGGTATAGTTTCTGACGTTTCTGGGATACACAATTTCATAGCAAACTCCCTGTTCCTCTGGCTTTTACAGTCTTTTCTGCATCCCTTGCCACAAGGATCCCCAAGTCTAAGGGAAGAAGTTGTGTTGTAGTTATAGCAATTGGGATGTGACTCCACATCTCTGCATTTTGATTGGCTGTGGTTTTCTGTAATAGTTTCTGTCGCGTGCAAAGAGAAGTTTCTTTGATGAAAAGTAAGAATTGCATTTATCTGTGGATATATACTTAGAATGTAGATAGGAATTATGCTACTTTTTAGGTTCTCCCTCCAAGATCGATGACTTCTCTAGCCTATGGTAACTGTCTAGGTTTCCAGTACCAGGTATGATTTCCCCGTATGTAAGTCATAAATCTAATTAGAGAGCTGTTGGTTGCCACCAAGATATGCCATACACACTACCAAGGCAACTGCATGCAACTTAAGAGTTATTGTTCCATGCTGGTCGATGTGGTTCATAGGCATCATAGCTGCGTAGAACTATTGGCTGCTTCCCTCCTTTGGAAGCTGGCATGGCATCTTCTAGTACTGTGAAAACTAGTCCTCAGGAAGGAGGCTTTTTGGGTCGGTTCCAGCTCAGGGCCTCTGGGCCCTATGTCCGAAGTACATGGTGTGTCACCAGTAAGGCCTAACCTTCTACTTCTAAAGGGCCATTAAAGGCAATAGTGGTAGCATATGTTTTGTGAGCCTCTTGAACAACTCTGACCAAGAACTGTGTTCTCCCCCGAACAATGGCTTCTTTTTCTTTTTATTAGGTTTTAATACAATTACAGTTCTTCCCTCCAAACCCACCAGTAAAACCCTCCCAGCTCTCCTTCAAATCAGTGCTTTTGAATTTTGCTATTGAATGCATATGTGTGTGTGTGTGTGTGTGTGTGTGTGTGTGTGTGTGTATTTGTTTTCCTCAATATAACCTAGTTAGTCTTTAAATGGTACTTGAGTGTATGGTTTTAGGGCTAACCATTTGGCACTGGACATGCAATCAGTGTACCCTTCTCTGGAGAAGGCCACATCTTCTACTCCCAGCTTTTTCCCCCACAGTTGCCTCCAGTTCTTTTTGTCTCATTGAGGCCTCATGGACTGTTCCTTGTTCATTTTGATACATCCATTGGTGTTATTCTTGTTCATCTCACGTTTGGGTAGGCATGTATGTATGACTGTATAGGTATAACTTCTGACATTATTAACAGACACAATCTCATAGCAAACTCTCTGATCTTCTGCTGCTTATAATCTTCCTGCTTCCTCTTTTACAATGTTCCATGAGCCTTCAGTGCAAGAGTGTATCGAGTAGGAATACACCGGAACTGGGCTCCACAGATCTGAATTTTATTGGTTGTGGTTTTCTACTGTGGTCTCTGTCTTCTGCACAGAGAAGGTTCCTTGAAGAGGGATGAAGACTTCACTTGCCTGTGGGTATAAAGACAAATGTTTATGGATAGTGGTTAGGGATGATGTTGGCTTAGTAAATTAGTGATTGTAGATTCTCCTCTAATATCCATGACTTCACCATCAGTGAATAGTTAGCTAGGTGTGCAGTTACAAAGCATGGTTTTTATAATTGAGTGAGTCTTAAGTGTAATTAGAGAGCTACTGGCTATCACTAAAGTATTAATGCCACTACTGCACCTTTAGGGTTAACGTGCACTAATGTAAAGTAGGCTTGTCCTTAAAACACAAATCTCTTTAATGATTACAGTCTTTCTTATATCACTGGCCTTGGCTGTGTCACAGGCAAAATAGTGATCTTTTTCTCCCTAAACTGTATATTTTGTATTTAATGCCCCAGTTTCTCTATTTCATAGACCTGCATAAGTGTTACCAGTAAACCACAGATTCAACATTGCGATGGCTTAAACTTTCCTCCACCAACAAAATTAGTTCATTACTTTTTAATTGAGCCTCAGATAATGAGGACATGAGCAGAAGATGTTTAGATACCATGCCAAAATATCACATAAATGGCCTCTAGTCCACTTGCTGTTGAAGTCCTGGACTCCCCATGGAACCTTTGGTTCAGGACTCTACAGTTCTCATTGCTCTCAGTGCTACCATCTTCCAGGCTTCTACTAGAAAGTTCCTTTAATCTCTGCTTATAGCATTCATCTACTTTTCTTGCCCAAAGTTCCAAAGTCTTCTATATTTCCCCCAAACCAAAAATGAGTGGATATCTCTTAGCAACAAACTACTTTCTGGTATCCACTTCTGTCCTAGCTTGCTTTCTGTTGCTGTGACCAGATCATGTCAAGAAGCCACTTTGGAGACAAAGGTTTATTTCAGGTTACAGAAGAAGCAAAAGGAGTTGTTTTAGACAGAAACATATGTAATGCTTCCAAACAGTTTCATCTCTCAACTAAGAGATGTGTTTTGTGTGGTTTTAGTTTATTTCAAATGTTCAAATTTCCTCAGTTTTGTGTTTTAATCTGATTGTTGATACTATATGTTGAGAAGATTTAATTCAGTCTCCCCGAGCTTCACGTCCTTATATCAACCACTTTTTACAGAACTACATTTTCGTTTGCTCTGAATACATGATGTAGGAATCAGTTTAAAAAATGTAAGCATTTATGAGTCAGTCCTCTTTGGCATCTAAGTCATACGCTTAACCACCGTTTTATCTCTAGTTGAAAATAATTTACTTATCAGTGTAAGATTAATGAGATGCTGATATAAAAAATTTTCCTCTTTTTCACCAGTTATCAGCACTTCTGTGCACATCTGAGGACCTGATCTTGAACTGGGTGAGCATTCCTTTGTAGTATATGCATTGGTGACAGTGAAGAAATATGCAGCACTTTGATTGCTCTTCTCTTTGGTTCCTGAAGTATACTGTATGAACAAAGTGGGCCGCTGATCATCACTACACTTGTTTGTCTGCTTGAGTTCACTGTAAGATTGTGGGGCCAGGACATCTCGCCACACCCTGATGTTGTAAGATGTTCTCACATAGAGGGGCTGGCTTAGACAAATATCTAAGCAAAAATTTTTCATGGACCATTGCCTTAGTAAAACCATTTAGGGAAAATACAGTATCATTATCCACTGTGTGTAAATGGTAAAAAGTATTTATTTGACATATGGCAATATTCTTAAGATGTATGTTTTATGACTATTTAGGAAAATGAGTCTTTCTTGTGCCTTTTATTAATCTCTCATACAATATACCCCACCTTCAGCCTTCCCTCCCTCCATTTCTCTCAGTCTCCCCTCCTCGCTCTATTTCTCTCCCAGATCTACCACTACTTCCTTTCTCTTTGGAAAAGAGCAGGCCTCCCAGGAATATCAACTGAGCATCAACATAACAAGATGCAATCAGGCTGTGCATAAACTCACATGTCAAAGCTGGATGAGGTAACTCTGCAGAAGTAAAGGGGTCTTGAGAACAGGCAAAGGAGTCAGAGACACCCTAACTCCCACTGTTAGGAAACCCACAAACATCCCAAGCTAAACAATCATAGCATCTATGCAAAGGATCTAATGCAGGCCATGTAGGCTTTGTGATTATTGCTTGAGTCTCTGTGAGAACCTCTGAACCCTGCTTAGTTGACTTTGTGGGCCTGTGGTCTCCTCAGCCCCCCTGGCTCCTACAATCCTTCTTCCTCTTCTTCCCTACGGTTCTCCGAGCTCTGCCTAAAGTTCAGTTGTGAGTTCCTTTGTCTGCTCTCATTAGCTTTTGGAGGAAGCCTCTTTGATGACAGTTGGGCTAAACACCGATCTATTTGTATAGCAGAATATCAGTAATCATTTTATCGACTTTTTTGATTGTTTTTGTTTTTGATCAGTCATGTTTAGTTTTGCCTTAGGTCTCTAGGTCATCCAGTTTCTGGTTCTTAGTCAGCCAGCCAGTGTCAGACATGGGCTCCTCTATGCAGGCCTTCTTAGATCAGTCATTGGTTCGCCATTCACACAGACTCCAAGCCACCATTGCCCTAGCACGTCTTGCAGGCAAGAAAGGTTGTAGGTTGAAGATTTTGTGGCTGGGTTGGTGTCCCAGTCCCCCTGCTGGAAGAAAGCTTTGCCTGGTTACAGAAGATGGCTGGTTTATGTTCTATATCCTCCATCCATTACTAGGAGTCCTCATTAGGATAATTGTAATATGAAAATCTAAAGGTTATCAATTTATTGCCTAGAAGATTAATATGGTATTGAGTTTATTTTTTTCTAATCTACATTGATTTAATTTTCTTTAATTAGCATGTACTATTAGCAGCAAAAAAGCTTCCTATGTGTGAAGTATGAAGTCTGTTTATCGTATCACAGAAACTCACTTTGATTTCCCATCTGTCTTAAGAGAGATATTTTAACTATTTAAATTCTCTCTTTGAGTAAGATCACAGCACAAGATAATTATCGACTTAATTATTGCTACAGATACTCACACAATAGTCAAGTCATTAAACACAGGTTCATTTTACATTTGAAAACATTGTCAAATTGTTTTACTATTACTATTCTTTATATATATATAACATGTATTATATGTATGTATGCACATATATATTTTCATTTATATTTTATTTCTCCTCTCTTTCAATATTACTAAAGACTATGTGCTGTTTCTTTGCTTGAAAAGGAGCTGTGTACACTTGAGTAAAATAATTGAGTTTTTCCTTTGAAAAGCTGCATTATATGACAATGTTTAAATAAGTTTTCTTTGTTGTGTGCATTTTTAAAGATTATCTGTGAAACACTGATACTTCTATTTATGAATCAGAAAGTTAAATATCTAGATAGTTCTATTTCTGCAGTCTAGGTTTTGAGAAATAAAATAAGAATATTTAGCTTTATTCTTTCAGTCCTTTTCAAACAATGCATGGCTGTTACACACAAAGGCTCGTGGCAAATAACTTGGAGTTTCTTATGTGGATATAAGCACACGCATAATAGTGAGCGTTTCAGCGAGAAAGCTAAACTGAAACTTAAATATGAATGGACTTTAAAATGCTAACGCACTTATCTACTAATAAATCATCACTTTGCCCATAATTTTATTTTCTAAATGGCTTAATAACTCGTTCCATATTTGATGTGTAGTAACAAGCTTTGAAAATACTAATGATGTATTTTATATAATGCTACAGAAAAATCTCTTGAATGTCACTTCAAATAAACCAAGCAGAAACAAAATATTAGATGCTTTTGGTTTCCGGTATGATAAGAAAATGCTCATCTTGTTGACTTTTTGTTATTTCTTTCCTTGAAAGACATAATAACTAATTCAATGCAGTCAGAAAGACATAAATTCCCTTGAGGTGCTTTCTCTTCTATTTTCTGTCCTTCTGAACAAGATATTATTGAAAAATACATCTGTCTCATTAATGTGCCTACTTTTGCTCACCTGAGATATTTAAAATCTTCATTTTATCCACTTTTATCCCTGGTTGGAAATGTTTCACTTACTATAATAAGACAAAACCACTGATGGCAGAAATAGACATCTCAGCCATGTCGGGAATGGAATGAGATCTGACGCAGGCCTGCAAATAAGGCTCAAAATTATCACAAAGAAGAGAATTTCCTCCTAGCTCACCCCAAACAGCAGTCTAGAAAAAAATCTCTACTCAAGTATGAGAGAGATGGTTCAGTGATTAGGAGCTCAAGCTGCTCTTGAAAAGACCCCAGCACAGTTCTCAGTGCTTACAAGCACAAACAGCTTCTATTGCCAGCTTCAAAAGATTGCATGCCTCTAGGCTCCTAATCATGGTACTCATATACACACATCCTACACAAACACATACACAAACATTATAATATGTGCACTTATCTTGAAATTGCACTAAGTTGAATCTTTTCTACGAGCCCTTTTTGTTTGTTTGTTTTGTTTTGTTTTGTTTTGTTTTTCGAGACTGGATTTCTCTGTAGCTCTAGAGTCTGTCCTGGAACTAGCTTTTGTAGACTAGGCTGGCCCTGAACTCAGAGACATCTGCCTGCCTCTGCCTCTCGAGTGCTGGGATTACAGATGTTTGCCACCATGGCCCAGTTAGAACCCTTTTGCTTATTAGTTGCTGACATCATACAAGACAAATAATATATCTCTGCAGTGCAGATGAAGTCAGAGAGTGAGGTTCTAGCACTTCCTTATCACTGGCTGCTAGCAGTGCACAGGTCAGCCTCTTACCGTGTGCACCCACTTTCAGAAGTAAACACTGTGTACCAGAGTTGAGTACATTTCTTGGGTTCATCAAAATGATTTTTTTTTCAAATTCTGAAGTCAATTAATCTCTTATATTCTAAAATATTAAATGCATTTTGCTTTTGGTTTTATAGTCTTTAATATTGAAGTTGTGTATGTTTTCATATTCATAGGACTACAAAAATGATTGGGATATTCAGAAAGATATCCAACTGAATTATTCATATATGCCATGCCATTTTCCTGTGGTCACAATTTACATTTGTTCTTCATTGCAGTTCATTATATTCTGCTGCCTGTGAAATGATAGAAATTATATCAGTTGCAAAAATGGGTCAAATTAAGGATTTTCTTCTGGTACTACATCCCCTCTTCCTGGATTCCTTTTTATTTTTTAATTCGGAGTAATGTTATGGTTCTGGCTCAAGTTTATGACTCTTTGAAAACAAAATGTGATGCCATCCTAAAGATGTGTACTGGACGTTTCTCATTCATCTCCCACATACAATTGTAAGATTCATACAGGCAGATAAATCTCTGCAGCACGTGTCTCATGTAATACAGAGGATGGGGAAGCAACAGACAGATACTAAGACGCTGAGGCTCAACAATAAACATACTGTTCCTGTCCTGACTCAGGCACATTAAATCAATGTTTTCCATCCTTCCAATCACCTCATCACGAGCATCTTCCTTCTAGCCATGGCATTTCACTCTTTCTTTGTAATAGTGATGCTTACTGCATGGCAGATCTCGAAATTCACTTGTTTCCCAGGGAAATCAAAGGAAGCCCAGGTTAAGTATATATTTGAATAGAACTCTAATCTACAACATAATTACCTGATTAAGCCCAACTAAGTCAATCTCATTAGCATGGTAAAATATTAGATTTCGTTCATGGAAGAACAGCTGACACATCTGAGCATTTGGTAATGCATGTGTGCATTGTCCATATAGCCTATAAGCTACTCTTCAGGCCAATAATGAGCTTTAAATTTTAAAGTTATCTTCAGAGAAAGGCTTTGAAACCCTCTAAGGGTGTGAACAAAAAGAAGAAGGTGACAGTATCTTCCAGTTCCTTTCTCTTTTTTTCTAGAAGGCTTTAGCTCCATTGTAAAGGCTGAGACAAGAGCCCAGAGGTGGATTTTCAGTAGCATTGGCAGTTAAAACAGCTGCTTAATGTGCTCATAGAACTTGGAGGTGTGGACAGAATAAAACAGATCCATAACAATCATTCAAAATGGTGAAAGCAATTCTACAGTTTTAGTATGTCTTGTTGTGTGTGTGTATCTGTGTGTAGGAGTGTGTGTCACTGTGAAAGGAAAAAGTCTCCCAATACCAGAGGCCACTGACACAGAGGCTCCAAAGGTTCCCATGCCTCCTGATTTTCCATGGTCACAGTCACCTATGAAGCCTATTTCTAACACAGGTGGGCCCTACCTTTGTCCTTTCTATCCCTGATCTGGGAGACTTCAGAGAGTGGTTTACTGTGATAGAGGACTGTGAGTTCTGGAAAAGCCAGCTAGGCCATCTCAGGTCTAAATTTTAGGAGTAAAGTGATTGGAATCCAAGGTACTCTTTGGGCTCCAGTTTTCCTGTCAAAAAAAACTGACACAAAACTAAATTTACCCCCTTGTTATAATTAAATGGCATAGCGCCTAGGTCCTTTTCCAGATATAAACCACTGCATACAGATGTGGAGTCAGGCTGCCTTGTGAGAAGCACAGCCATCTGGTGATTTTCTCTTGGTGGGTTGTTAGTCTGAAAGTATCTGCCATTATATTTCTCTTTTAACCAAAAGCACCAGGATTTAAAGAGATCCCTGTGAACTTATAAATATGTCATATTAGGAAATATATTATGTAATTGTCACTATAATCTATCCAGCTAGCTGAGTTTTATGGTTCACTGTGAAAATGCATTATTGGCAGTAACAAAAAAAAATCAATAAACTACTGATTCATGAAACAACATGGGTGAACTAACACTTTCTGACTGACAGAAACAAAGGTTATAGTCCATGAATATGCATAGAATAGAACAGAACTAATTCTGAATATAGAATTCTGAATTCAGAATATAGTTCAAATGGTGAAAATTATTTTACAATTTTCCTTTTATCTGTCATTTTTTTGAGATTTCACACAGGTCAGCCAACTGGTCACATCATGTAACTGGAGATCTTGGAGCCTGGACAACATTTAAGGCAGGAACTACACCTTGACCAATACATAGTTTTTCATATTTCTGTAAGAAGGGTACATGGAAACTTCTAGACAATGAAATAGTCTCTTTTCAAATTGGTGTGAGTTACGCCATCACATGTATTTTTCAAAACTAGCAGACACTTAAAATCTGGGCAGTTCACCTATAAACTATATTTCAATATAGAGTATCATCATCTATCACTGTGGGTGTTTCAATTGTATATGTATCTATGGATGTGTGCTGGAATGTTCACAGATGGAAAAATGCGTGAAGCTGAAACCTCAAGAAGAAGAACTGTTAGTGACAGAGTGGCCACACCGATGGCACAAAATCATGCCTTGACAATTGTAGAAGCTTGTCATCTCTATGTGGGACTCTTAGTCTCAACAACTCATGCATGTTTAAATATTTTGCATAACAAAATTTCAGAGGAGAGGCATCATCACAGTTCAGTTTCCCCTATTAAAAAGGGAAAATAGAACCAAAATTGGTCAAGTTCTGAGAGCCAGAGAACCAGCTCCTAGGTTCCACCAAAACAGGGATGTCAAGAAGTTACCCTAGAGACACATTTGTGTCCTTTCGACTGGCTTCAGACGATTGAACCATAGACTACTGTAGTAATAAGTGCGGCGGGGCTGCATCCCCAGAACCCCGGCCGCACCCCGGCCGCCTCCGGCTAGTTTTACCCGAAATAATTACACGGACACTGTATTCTTTTAAACACTGCTTGGCTGTTTAGCTCTAGCCCTTTTCTCAGCTAACTCTCACACCTGGACTAACCCATTTCCAATCATGTGTGTCGCACCCCAAGGTGCGCTTACCGGGAAGATTCTAGCCTACGTCCATCCTGGGTCGGAG
>NC_022029.1:12497152-12507600 GCF_000317375.1 Microtus ochrogaster
TCTGAGCTCACTTCCTCTTCCTCTCAGCGTTCTGCTCCTCCCACCTACGTTCTAACCTATCAGGTCAAGCAGCTTCTTTATTAAATCAACCAATGACCTTCCTCCATCAGACTACAAGAAATTGAAATTGAAAAGGAATTTGCTGGGGCAAGGAAAAGGCTGAAGCACTGTGCCTAATATAGGGACAACATGTCTCCCAGGAAGAAATTTCAGAGGCCAGAGAGACAATCCAGATCACCTTGCAGAAGAGAATAGAGCATGAACAATGATGATTGCTGGAACCACACTTTGACCAGGACTGCTAAGTTATAAAACCTCCCGCTGTCTATTTAAACCCGAACCTCATGCCAGGTCCCCAAAGATGAACTGGTGGGCACTGGACATCTCTGTTCCTCTTCTCAATGTGGACACATTAACTAACTGTACCCCATACATATTGCACTATAGTTATATGTCTCTTTAGCTGGTCTGTTGAGGACAGGTAGCCTAACCTTCTTCACTGGGGATATCAGTGCCCAGGAATTGACCTGCCACTACTTTAGAAACACCACCTTCTTCCTCTACTTTCAAGCAAACTATTTGCTACCATTGTGAGTGAAGTTGATTTTTAAAACGCCAAGAAGTCATGAAAGTGCTTAAGAAACGAATTTCGCTCACATTGCTTCGACTCGGCATATGTGGCTATACTACACAGCTGCTAAGATTAGCTGCTTGCCCCTTGTTTCTAAATGACTTTTAGGTTTCAACTTTATTACTTATTATTCGAAATTCAAAAGATGAATGAGTGCAAAGATCAGAGAAAGTACTTTTCCTACAACCCCCCCCCCCTTAATGCAACAAAAGCTTGGTTTTGCTGCTAGTGCCCAACACAAGTTCAGAACACAAGAAAGGAAAGCAAAGCAAGGGCGTTCGGCTGGGGGAGGAGCTTGGCTCCCCAACCTTGTCAGCTACACGAACAGCGGTATTCTGCTCAGCTCAGAAAGAAATGGAGATGTATTAAGGAGTACAAAAATTGTCTCGAAGCCTGTGCATCTGCGTGTGTACTGGGCCTGGGGGAAGGGTTTGTCAGCTGAAGTTCCAGGCAGCCAGAAGTCGGAAAGGTAAGAGGTGTGTAAAATCCCAGAGGGTGAATCCCACAGGCGTTATCTCCCAAGCCGGTACGCGATTCTCTACAGTAAGCCACATTTCAAGAGCAAAAACAACTCCAGGCAGCTGGTTTTCGACGGTTGGGGGGATATTTGTTCTTTGCTCCACAGATGGGAAAAATCAGCGCCTGGCAGCTGCTGATTGGTGGAAAGGAAAATGGTGATAGTGGAGTGGGAAAGAGGATTTGCTGAGACCCCCCCTTGCCTTCTCGACCTGTAACTCTTCCTTAGTCGGCCCCTCTTCACACTCACAACCCTTTTAGGTCCCTGCGGGCTTAAAGCAAACGGAAATCTCAGACTGTATGAACAAAAGCAACCCAAAGGGTGTGTACTCCCTCCCCAGGGCCTGGCTAGGCACACAGGCAGCCTCAGGCTATCCAGCCCTCGGTGCCAGCGTCCCAGCACGTCCCCGGGGGAGGGGTCGCCAAGAGGAACCTGGAACAGGGGGAGGCAGGGAAGGGGTGGGGGATGGGCAAGAGACACAGCAACCCAAGTTCAGCCTTTATAGAGCCAGGGTCCCTGAACTCGAGGTTGAAGCTCAGGCCATCCTCTCTTCCCTCCTCCCGGGGATCGTGATCCTGGTACTCGCAGCCTTCTCGCATCTCCATCCCATCCCTCCCCAGGAAAGGGGCGAAAGCACGAGGCAGGCGAGGGGCGGGGAGAGGCGCTGACAAATCAGCTGCGGGGGCGACGTGGAGGAGCCGGGAGCCAGAGCGCCTAGCAGCAGACGGCAAGAGACCAGCAGGTGCTGCCCCTGTCCCTACTCCTCCGCCCAGCGCCTTCCTTCCCACTGCCATTGAAATAAAATCAGGGGGAAAGAGGAGGAATTGAAATTCTGCCGAAGCCAAGGGCGCCGGTAAGTACCTGTAGATCACAGCCGCTCTGGGGACCCCGGAAAGCCCTGGCTAAGAGGAGTCTGGGTGCCTGCAGGAGATCACCTGAGGCTACCTCGGCGGTGGGGACAAGGCTAGCGCGTAGAAAGTACATTACTTGGCTTTCCTCCCGCTGGAGACGTGCCCTTCCATCCTCTCAAAGCTCGAGGGAAACGCCAGGCTGCCTGTGGCACCTGCTTTTTCGAGCGGAAACGCTAGGGTGTTTCTTGTTGGGTGCTGGGTCCTGAAAGCTGGGTGCTGGGCGTTGGAAGAAACGTGATCATCCAACTTTCTTCCCCCACCTAGAGTGCGTTCCAGCTTTTATTCGTACAGTAAGGAGGCTGCCTTTGACCAGTGATTAATAGAAGTGGCGAGGACATTTGGCAACAGGTGATAAGGGGTTAATGAGCACGGGGTCCAGGGTCTTCCAGCATATTACAGTTGAGCAAAGTGCCCCTAGGTTGAGTGACGCTGCTCAAGTGTACGCACGCACGGCGCCTGCAGATAGCAGATAGCAGACTGGCGAGCTAGCGGTGGGAGGAAGGTCTTGCTAGATTAGAAAACCTGGGCTGCTGCGAGTTCGCCTGCAGTTCCCTTCATCTTGAAGTGAGCAGTTCCCTTTCCTCCCATCTCCAAAGACTAACCACTTACTAACCCCACCCCACCCTGGGCCCTTTCTACTCTTGCTCCCCCCTCCCCCGACTTCAGCTCCCCTCCCCCATTCGTTTTCTAGATAGGCTTTATATTTAGAATGTTGCCTTTGGACCATGGCATCTTGATGGGGCAGAGGGCATCCATCTTCCCATGTAACCCAACTTCTCAACTGCTGTAACACCTGCCAGGTGATCTCATCTGCATCTGTCCCATCCACTAGTGGTTTGACTTTTCCTCAATTGAGTGAAAAAGCAGAGAGACAAGCAACAGCATGCCCAGTCCTACAAATAAATAAACAAAACCCCAAAAATGTAAAATGAGTGTACACTTACATAAAAATTGGGGGGATCCCTATTAATTTTTCAGGGGTTTCTTTCTCGGTTTTTATTCTTTCCACTCTAGCTGCTTTAATCTTGTTTTCTTTTACCCAAAATCTCTAATTCGAAATGTATTGTGTATTTTCTAGTGTGGAAGAAAATACATCTTTAGCCATGGATGTGTTCATGAAAGGACTTTCCAAGGCCAAGGAAGGAGTTGTGGCTGCTGCTGAAAAAACCAAGCAGGGTGTGGCAGAAGCAGCAGGAAAGACAAAAGAGGGAGTCCTCTATGTAGGTAGGTAGTGACACTCTGACTGATGAGTTGCGATGGCTGATAACTCAGTGCTGGTGTGCAATGCTGGATTCACGTACATCCCTGCTCCTCAGGACAGTGACAGGTTTGTGGAGGTGACAGAGTGGGAGCCTCGGTGTTAGTGCTCAGAAACAAATGGGAACGATGTTTTCTTTCCTCAGAAGACTTAATTTTGTTACTTAGGGTTTTTATTTCAGTTTTCGATGTTTCTGTGTGCGATTACACTGGAATATTTAAAACTGACAACCTGTGAAAAATAACTAAGAATATGCTTATTAATCAAACCCATTTGTGGCACCAAGCATGGTGGCACATGCCTGCAGTTCCAACACTGGGGAAGTAGAGGCCCAAGGATCAGGTATTGCGGGTCATCTTCAGAGTGAAGTCAGGGTCAGTCTGGGTTATGTGAAATCCCATAGCAAAATGAGCCCCACACACTCATGGGAACTTGGCTCCTTTCATCACCACTATAGATAATACTTGCTAATTTTAATGAATTGTAATTTTAAAGGTAAGACTTTAATATGATTGTACTTAATATCTGTAAAAATATACCTACTTTGGACCTCCAAATAGGAAAAAAAACAAGTTGTTTCCAGTGGATTTCCTTTAGAGACCACTTGGTCAGTGCGGACACAGAAACCTTAGAAACCAAGGAACCTTAGAAGTGTTTGTGTGGTCACATGGCAGATGATGCATGCACGGAACAATAAATGATTGATATTTGGTGCCATTTGTGCCTAAGTGTATTCCTCAAAATAGAGGTCAACACTCTCTTTTCTGTGTCTTTCCATGTGTTCAATTGGATTCAGTCTTACAAAGCACTTTCAATACTTTGGTGGAAGGAAATGACATATGTACACACATTCATCTGCAACAGGGACTCAGGTGTGCACGGGAGCACAGAAGCATGACTCACCTGCCCGTCTTTGCTTCTCTGGGCTTTTCCTCCTTCTTTGGGGGCATCACTCTTGGTAAAAGATCCTGGGTAGACATTCAAATGGAGATGGAACAAGCCAGGTGGCAGATATGGCAGAGATGCTATACCAGGAAGTGTGGAGAGACAGAAGTTGTGCAAAGTCTTCAAGAGTTCAGTGGGAAAATTACCCTTGGAAACATTTGTATGAATGCTTCTAATCAGCAGATCTCCTTCATTCATTCTTGATAGTTTTATGTTGACTTAACTCTTTTCTACCTCAAAGCATCATTTCAGAAAGTTGTGAAATGAGCAATATATGAGAAAAGTATAAGTGAGTTAAGTGCTTCTTTTGTGAACAATGAAGTATTTATTATGTTTTAGGTAGAATCCAGAATATAAAAAATCTCATTTGTAGATTTTCGGGGGCCTAAGTCTTTCATGTTCTGCAATTACAGGTCAGGACTATTTTTTTTTACTTCAGTTATTTAATGAATATATCTTTCTAAGTTTCTTTATTTTTCTTTCCTTTTTTTTTTTGAGACAGGGTTTTTTTTTTTTTTTTTTTTTTTTTTTTTTTTTTGGTTTTTTCGAGACAGGGTTTCTCTGTGGCTTTGGAGCCTGTCCTGGAACTAGCTCTGTAGAACCAGGCTGGTCTCGAACTCACAGAGATCCACCTGTCTCTGCCTCCCAAGTGCTGGGATTAAAGGCGTGCGCCACTACCGCCCGGCTGAGACAGGGTTTTTCTTTGTAGCTCTGGCGGTCATGAAACTCACTATATAGACTAGGCTGGCCTTGAACTCACAGAGATCCACCTGCCTCTGTCTTCCAAGTGCTGAGATTAAAGGCATGTGCTACCACCTCCAGGCTAGACCACAAATTTCAAGCAAATCTAGAAGTTATTGAATATTGATTTATTACTATTTCTAGATAATAAACAGATTTTATCAAGTAGAACACTTTTATTGTTAATTGTGAGTTTGGACAAATAAATTGCATTTTTCGAAGATTATTTTTGTTGTTCACTGCAAGGCAATTATATTAAAAAGGGTACTTTTTCAATATGTCCAATCTTATTAAAATTACCCATCTCTGTTATTATATTTTGTTTTTATATTTAACACATGTATAATTAATAATTTTCTGGTTATGTTCTAGAGTCCAATTAAAAGCTAAACAAAGCTGAATTTAGGATAAAAAGTGAGGTACGAAGATAAGAATCATACTTCCGATTTTTGTCAACTTTTGTTACTGTTCAAACTTATTTTGGCAAATCTGTCTCAGATCGCGCCAGCTCTCCTGTAAGCAGTGTGGCACTGTTTCAGTTTGTTATTAAAACAATAAGCCGGAGTGAACTCAGGGCTACAGGGATGTGAAAGGAAATCGGGTTATGGACTTACTGTCATACCAACATAAATTTAATCCAACCTACATCGCTTCTACCTTTAGGATCTTGAGGAGGTTATTTAATGTCTTTGAACTTCCTTTTTTTCTCCCCACAAACATATAGTTTATAAAAATGCAATTACCTTGCAGAGCTTTTGTGGAAATGTGGAACTGAGTACACTTTCATATTTAGGAACCTTGGCTTTTATTAGATAAGCTTTTCAACTCAACAATTACTTTGCCGACACGATTTCTTCTTCAATATATAAAACTATTATCAACAATTAACCTGAAGGATTAGAAACAGCCTGGACTATAACTATGGCTCAGTGGCTCAGTGATTGTGTGCAAGCAGCACTGGGTTTGATCCCTGTATTAGAAAAACAGAGGATTTTAAAAAGAAGAAGTAATCAAAGAAAAATTTTAAATTTCACTTCTGGCTGAAAAGCTTGGCAGGAGCATCATCTCATTCCCTTACATCAAATGCTTTGGACACCTGTTTTTTTAAGTAATTGAAGAATTGCCACAGTAATCCATTTGCTGTTACTCTTTGTAGTATTTGCATAAAATTTCAATAATCATACTTCAGTTACATAAACATAATATCAGTGACATGATATATAATTGGAAATTGAGATTAAAGTCAAATTTTTTTTCTTCACATAATGCTAGTTTTACAGTAGTAAGTTGAAGAAAATTACCTTCAAATTCCGTGTCACTGTTTGCTGAGCGGCACATCCCACTCTCACGGGAGACTTATTACTTGTGTTTAGAGAGTAAGCGCACGAAACAATGTTATAGAGGGGTTCTCCCAGCCCTCACCAGTCTGCAACCTTGTGATTTCCCAAAAAGCAAGACACGGTTGGGGCAGGGCGCCTCAGCTCAGAGAAGCCATGTTGTCCCCAGCTTCTAAATCTTGTTTCTTATTTGCCACTGGAACCTGCTTTTTAGCTAGATACTATCACTTAGATTTCACTTGTAAATTGAAGGGAAATTATCATTTGTAACTTAACTGATAATTATGAAAACGAAGATGAGGTATTATTTTGAGATACAGCAACTTCATCACGACTGTCATTTGTCTTCCATTAAAAAGGCATTCCATAGTTTACCAGATGTCTAATTCTCCCTGCTGCTGAGGCAGAGGAGACAGGCCAGGGACGAGCAGTGAGCATTTCTTTCCATTAGTCATGGTCTGAGCGGTTGTAGGGAGTGAAGAAAAGGGACACAGACGAAAGGCATTCTCTCACACAAGCTCTTCTAGGACTTGTTGTGCAATACATTCAAATTCCAGTTGTGACTTTAATAGCACTCGTCCCCAACAACGCAATTTAAATATCTGTTACTGCAGTGCATAAATTAAGAGCAATTATGCAAGGTATGAACTTTGCTGCTAGCTCTTCACCCTCAAAATCGTCACACAAATAACCCATTATAATTGATGACTCAGTTAAATGGCTTCTTTTGGAATTTGTTGGTGAGTTGCCGCTCTCCATCTGTCACACAATTCTCACAAACAGCAACACCTGTGGGTGTGTTGTCTCCTGTCTCCTGGCGATGAGTCCATGTGGTGTTTTACAGAATTGCGTTCCAGAAAGAGAAGGGTGGCCAGCTGAGGTGAGGGCGCATCAAAGCAGAAAGATGGAAAATGCTGCGAGTGATTGCTTGGTGGAAGAAGCAGTTGACTATCCAGAGTGATAAAATGGAGGACTGACTTTTAAATAATTTAGGAATTAGCAATTACCTCATAGACTGGTTAGACAGAGTACAGCGCAGATGTGGTCTTTCCTGTCTTCCTAGATAGTAAACATGCAGCTAAATACCTGGAGATGAATGTATAAGCTTACACTGAGGATGTGAAGTATCAGAAGCCATTGCCTCAGAGGAAGTAATGCCATCTCAACCCCATGCTAAAGGAACTATCAGGGACAGCTCATGACATGAAGAGTTGTGGAGGTTTAAATGAGAATGCTATCTAGAGGTTCGCAAACGTGTTCCCCACTACCAGAACTAGGGAAAGATTATGAGGTGTGACTTGTTGGAGAAGGTATGTCGTAGGGGTAGGCTATTAAGCTTCAAAAGCCACCCATCATTCCCAGTGTGTTCTTGGTCTACTGAGTTTGGATCAAGATGCAAGCTCTCAGTTGTTGCTGCTGCCCTGCCTTCCCTCTACCACTGTGGACTCTAATTTTCACAATTCTATAGGACATGAATAAGATACTACCCTAGAAGGAATATGCAATGAGAAGAAGACAAGCACTGTCAGAACTACTTCATATGTTATGTTTGCAAAAATAAAAATGTTAATCTACAAAATGTAAGATAAATATTAACTTTAATTTGATCATTTCTCAACATACTTATAAATGAGTAAGAATGCCTAACAGTTTGAATAATAGCCCTGGTCCTTCCCCTGCCTAAGCAGTTTACCCGTCCATTATTAGGTCCTGTAGTGTGCACTAGCTCTAGAGTGCCTTGCACAATGAGCAGTGCCTGTGAGCATTCACAGACAACACGTGTGTGAAACACTGGAACGTGCCCTTTCATTCCAGCTAGTGTGGCCGTCACTCTGCTTCTTCTAGTGTGGTGATGTGCCTCGTGCCTTCAGCTTCAGCTCTTCCTTCTTCAGTGCTGTGTGTGTAAGAACCAGAACTCTCATCGTGTCTGCATCCTGCATTAAACACAGTGCTCGGGGGCCTTCTGTGCACTATTTCCTGTGATACTTTTACTAAGATAATGATGCAGATTTGCTTTTTTTTTTTTAATGAAGTGAATGTTAAAACATGGACTCTGTACTGGGCAGTCTTTATTTTCTAAAATGAAAGTTCCTACATATGTTTTATTTTAAGTAGGGAGTTGAATGAACTTTTTTAAAAATATGATTTTAAAAAATATATGTAAATTTCACTTAAGACTGTGCTTATATATATATTCAAAAACATTTTCCAAATGCTTTAGCATAATTCTGTACGTGTCCTTAGATGTAATTGATCATATTATTAGACTGTAGATAATGAACGTCTGAAGTTTAAACAATTTTGGAGCTAGAAATCACCTCTTATACTAGGTAGTGTTTGTCAACTTTACAGGAAATAGAGATAAGTGCGAAGAGGAAATATCACTGGAGGAATTGCCTGCATGAGATTGATTTGTGGGAATTTTTGCAAGGGTTTTTTTCTTGGTTGCTAACTGATGAAGGAGGGCCCAACTCACCCATTGTGAGTTGCTCCACCCCTGGGCAGGTGGCCCTGGGTGCTATAAGAAAACGAGTACCGAGAGCAAGCCAGTAAGCAGTGTTCCCCAAGGCCTCTTCATCAGCTCCTGTCTCCAGCTTCCTGCCATGCTGGAGTTCCCATTTTGGTTTCTCAAGATGATGCCCTTCTAAACTGCAAGCTGAAATAAACCCCCTTTCCAACAAGTTGCATTTGGTCATGGTATTTATTACAAAACAGAAGAATTTGATTTGTAACTTAATTATGTACAGGTAATCATGAAGTTCATTACAAACGTCGATACCTGTACTTTGTATTTACTGTGCGCTTAGCCTCTAGAAAGCTATGTATATGATATGGGTTTGTTCTAGTTTTTTCTACTTATTTCCTGTACACTTAACAAGATTTTTTCCCAAAATAGTGAATTTTTAAAATACAGATTGTTAAATTTCTTTCCATACACAAAACTAAATCTTTTTCAGTTTTTATGTCTTCATTTCCTTTTACCCTTCACATTCTCCTGTGTGTGGATAGGATTATGGAAGTTAATGTTCCTCTCTTCCTTTTTATTCTTTCTTCATTTTCTTGATAATATTGGGGATCAAATCCAGGACCTTGCACATCTGAAAACATTGCTGTACCAAGAACTATGTCTTCAGTCCTATAACTTCCACTTAAAATTTGTATTTTAAGTGTGTGTGTGTGTGCGTGTGTGTGTATTTAAAGCTGCGGACATTAATTGCACAAAGTGAGTGGTTTCATTATGATCTTCTCATACATGCCTTTATTATACCAGGGCTATATATACCCTTCTATTGCTCAATTTTTATTTGTAGAAAAGATTCTTTTCAAACTCTGTTGTGATTACTGCTGTTTTATTTTCATTGGGCATACTCATTGTCCATGGCACTGTTGCATACGGACATTTTAATGTAAGTATGTAACACATGATGGTTCACAATGCTTGTATTCACTTCGATCATGTTTCCCCATTACTCTATGATTCTTTCTCTCTACATCTTTAGTATTACCCTCTGACTTCTGTGTCCTTTAGAAGAAAACATTCTACAGTGCACATGGGAGAGAAAAAATGATGCCATATTTATCTTTGTCAGCTGGCTCATTGCACTTACCATGATGACCCATCCATTTTTATACACATATCATTTTATTATTCATTATGACTGAGTAAATTAAGAAATTCAGTACAGGGAGAATTCTGAAAGAAAAATTATAAATGGAATTTTCAGCCATGCCACTTCTGTGTAAATACCAGAGTCAGCATACAAAAATGATATACTGCATACCCATGCTTATTTGACCACTCAACCGCAGCCCATTATAGAATCAGTCCAGTTACTCACCAATGGATGAATGGGAGGAGAGACTGGAATATATCAAAAACAGAGCTTTTTAAGTCAGCCTCAAATCTACAAAAGCCATATAACTCTAAAGGTGTGAATTATATTGAAAAATTCAGCCTTAGAGAGGTCATGATTAAAGTGCATTACAGACTTACTTTTAATAATATATGAAATAAGTTTGCATTCCCACCAGCAATGGATGAGTGTACCCCTTTCTCCACAACCTCTCCAGCAAAGGCTATCATTGGTGTTTTTGATTTTAGCCATTC
>NC_022029.1:12508383-12508852 GCF_000317375.1 Microtus ochrogaster
TAAAAATAAAAAAAAAATAATATATGAAATAATTATTTGTTTAGTAATGGCTAAGACGTAGGTGAGGTTTTTATCTTCCGTACAGTTTGATTGTGACATAACATGTTACTTCATATTACACAAATCACTTAATTATGATTTTTCCTTATGCATGAAATGGACACTGAATGGCTTCTTCAGAGTTTAGGTGAGGTGAAGCCGGACCAGAGGTTGGGCAGACAATGGTACCTTTTTTCCTTCTGCTTGTCTGTTGAAGTTTGGCCAGTCTCTTTTCTGCTGTGCTTTTACAGCATCTGCAGGTCTGCACACAGAGTCTTTCTAAGCCCCGTGATATCTCACCTTTCCCTTTTATAAACTGATATCAAGCATCAAGCAAAGGTTATATAAAAAGTCATTGTGTTTTGTGAAAATCTTTTTCTTTTATTGAAAATTAAGGGTTTTGTTGTTGTTGTTGTTTTGTTTTTTTTTT
>NC_022029.1:12508952-12553470 GCF_000317375.1 Microtus ochrogaster
TTGTGGACCAGGCTGGTCTCGAACTCACAGAGATCCGCCTGCCTCTGCCTCCCAAGTGCTGGGATTAAAGGCGTGCACCACCACCGCCCGTAAATTAAGTTTTATTTATCTGATACATAAAGGCACAAAATGTTTACCTATCAGTGAGACCCCTTGTGATGTTTCTTTTATGTTTACATTGTGAGATCAGATTACACATCTCTGTCACCTCAAATATGTCAGATGTTTCTGGGTATGATGACGTACACCTTTAATCCCTGCACCAGGGAGGCAGAGGCAGGCATAAATCTCTGAGTTCAAGGCCAGCCTGTTCTACAGAGCAAATTCTAGGACAGCTGGGGCTATGCAGAGAAATCCATGAAAAAAACAAAGACAAACAAAACACTTATGAGATCTTTTTAGCAAGCACCGTTAAACTCTCTTGTAGTGTTTTGAGTTACCCCGTACCCTGATGCTGTCTGTGATCACCCCACTGGAATAGCACAGAGTTACACACTGCTGACTAAACTCTCTGCCCATTAATTATGCTCTCCGATCTTTCCTCCTGCACTCACCTGGAGAGGCCTCTGCTGGCTTTCATGTGCTCTGGTGGCTGAATCTCCCCAGTTTAATGAGTTTTGTGAGAGTGTGTGGTTTTGCTTGTCCTTTGAGGTTGTCTGCACATGAACTTCAAAATATTGAGATGGTTTAATTGGCTGACTGAAAATCCAAGGACAGTTTAAGCCTTATGCATTCAATTTCTTTGTTTTTAGGTTCCAAAACTAAGGAAGGAGTGGTTCATGGTGTGACCACAGGTAAGTTGCACTGGTTTTTATCCTGGGGTGATATCTAAAATGTCCTATAGGTCAATTGCACCTTATGCTTATGGTTCCAAATGTAGCTGTCAAAACCACTGTCTACAGAGGAACACTGGTCAGTTTACTTTTTATATACCTATTTTTAAATTTGTTTTGCTTTGATGAGACTCAGTATTGCTATGTAGGCCAGATTGGCTTCTGCTTCAACTTTCTAAGTATTGGTATTATAGGTATGCACTAATGTACCTCATATACTGGCTTTGTTTAAATCTTATTCTTTATGAAATATTTTTAAATAGACAAATATGGATTAAAGATTTATAGCCCAAATGTCTAATGATTAAGAATGATGGCTTTAAATTTGCCAGCCATACTTATTCTTAATGGTTTGGTATTTGGGTATTTGGCTCAGAAACAAGCAAACAAACAAAAAGGCAGCAAAGTAAATAAAATGTAATAATGCTATTCTTTCCTCAAATATTTTATATTTCACATAAACATTTCTCTAATGTTTGGTATCTGGATCATAATTTATACTGATTATAACATTTCCTCTGTGATTAAGGGTTCTTTTCAGAAGATATGCTTAGGATTATGTTATTTTAAAAATTCTATATAGTTTTTATTTTATTTATGTCCACTTGGCACAATTTCAGAAGGAATTTCAATAAATCTAAAATAAGACTTACAATAAAGGAGAAAACCGGCAAAGATGATGTAGTAATGTGGGGAGGGAGGTGTGCAGTAGAGCTATAGAAGGCTAGGAAAGTAGGCGGGAAACAAACACAGTGGAGTTGTCACAACTGTCGCCATACTCCTAATGGACATTCGTCAGCATCAGACTTCCTGCAGTGGAAAGAGACCTTTCATGCATGTAATTGATATGACCAGGAATCCTTGACCATGACAAATTCCTGCAACACAGCAAGTGCCCATCAGCAACCTGTAAAACGGAAACATAGGAAATGCTCCTCTTACTTCAGTATGGGAAATAGGCACAACTCAGTCAGACCTTGATTCAGACTTTTGTTTATTTACTTATGTATTTGTTTTTTTATTCGTTTTACATTCCGACCACAGTTCTTCCTTCAACCCCTCCTTCTATACCCCCCTTGCATTTCCCTCCCATCCAGTCTACTCCTCATCCACACCTCCCAAAAAGTCAGGCCTCTCATGGAGAGTCAACAAAGCTTGGCACATTAAGTAGAGGAAGGATCAAGCCCCTCCCCTCCCCTCCGTAACAAGGCTGAGCACCGTATCCCACCATAGGGGATGGGCTCAAAAACGCTAGCTCATGCATCAGGGATATATCCTGGTCCCTCTGTCAGGGGCCCCTCAGATAGACTAAGCTACACAACTATCTCTCATAAGCAGATGGCGTCGTTTGGTTCTATGCAGGCTGAACAGCTCTCTGTCTAGAGTTTGTGGGTTCACACAAGTTTGCTTCACCTGTTGCTGGACAGAGTCATGATCCTAACATCACTTGCTCGTATAATCCCTCCTCCCAGTGATACCACTCTTGGACATATTCCCAAAGGACACTCAGTCATACCACAAGGAAACCTGCTCAACAATGTTCTTAGCAGCATTATTCATAATAGCCAGAAACTGGAAACAACCTAGAAGCCCCTCAACCAAAGAATGGATAAGGAAGATGTGGTACATTTATACCATGGAGTATAACTCAGCTGTGAAAAAAAATGACATTGTGACATTTTCAGGCAAATGGATAGAACTAGAAAAAGTCATCCTAAGTAACCCAGACTCAGAAATACAAACACGGTTTGCACTCACTCATAAGTGGATGTAAAGCAAAGGATAACCAGACCATAGTCCACAGTTCCAGAGAAGCTAGGAAACAAAGAGGACCCTGGGAAGGGAAATTAGATGAGGTCTCCTAGGTAAATTGGGGGAAGGGAGGGTGCTAAAGGAGAGGGGCTGGGAACAGGATGGTCGAGTCAGGGGAGGCATACAGTGGGAGAGCAATGAAAGAAATATCTTGATAAAGGAAGCCATTATGGGGAGAAACCTGGTGTTAGAGAAATTCCCATGAATCCGTAAGGATGACCCTAGTTAAGACTCCTAGCAATAGTGGAGAGGGTTCCTGAATGGGTTTTCCCTGTAATCAGATTGGTGAATAACCCAACTATCATCGTAGAGTATGCATCCAGTAACTGATGAAACCAAATGAAGAGATCCACAGCCAAGTGCCAGGCCGAATTCCAGGAATCCAGTCCACTTTTTTTTTAAATTTTTTTATTGCTGTGTGATTTTCTGCTAGAGTCCTATCTTTTCCTTGGTTAAGTTTCTCATCTATGAAAGACCGTGTTTTTCAGTGGCCCTTTCCTGAGAGACATTTGTCAGGGAAGAAAAGAGCTTCATCCCTTTACACACACAGCCTTCTGATAAAGAAGGTTGCAAAAGTAAAATTGAAGTCCAGGAACACAGGCTCAAAGCTCACAGAGCTGACACCTTCTCTCTCTGTTGACCAACAGGAAGAGTAGACAGTGATACAAATAAATAGACGGCTTGGTTTCTGGAGGCTGAAAGAAAGGCAAACGTCAGCACAAATGTAGTAAGACATAGAGATTAGACAGGCGGAGAATGTCATGAAGAGGCCCACTCTAGAATAATGGTGTTCCAGTTTTGGTAGTTGAGGGAGATGCAATGTGGTTTACAACACAGGTAGCAAGTGGTGAGGTTCAGAGTCTTCTGTGGTGACAGGCTGCAGAACTCTCTGTAGGCAAGTTTGGAAATTTTTAGTGTTCCCCTAAATAGTAGGACGTAGGACATGAGTTTTTAATGCTATGTAGAAAGAGAGTGGGAGCAAGGGAGGGAAGGAGCAAGGGAGGGAGGGGGTATTTATACAATAAGCAATATTTTACAAATATTTTCTAAAGAATAATAGCAAGTGCGTTTCCATAGTTTAATAATGCTGAAAATTATACATACTGTATTTTTCTAGTTCTTTAGTTTTTTAAAGAATTTGAGATATCCCACAGTAAATAAATGCGCAGCATATGTTATAGTCCAGGGATCTGAAGCTTCCTCTCAGTACTTATTGTATCAAATGAATCTAGTGTTTCACAAAACACTATGAGAGACTCTGTTAAGCTGCATGGACACAGGGGTGTGGCTGCAGCAATATGAAGTGCCGTTCTACTAGTTAAGTACGCTGGTAGTGGCAGAATATCAAATGCACTGTCACAGTCAATCTGGTGATGAATAGATGCATTGTCAAAAAGATGCCACAGTAAGTACCATTCCTCTCATTGTCTATAAATAAAATGCTTAATTTATGAGGTAATATTATTTAATATAAAACCCGAATTTCAGTTACACGGACAAATGTTTCTGGCATCCACCTCAATATGAGAATAGAGGAAGAGTTGGTGGTTTACTGTGCTGGGTATAAGTGCCCATTTCAGGTGCATCATACCCACTCAGTGATATTTCCATTATTGTTAGTAATGTTTACACAAAGAAGAAGGAGACTCCCCTGCAGCTTGCACCCTTACCTACGACGGTTGAAGTTCCCCCAAGATTCCCACTGTAGTTTTTCAGCAGGAATATAAACTAAGAAACTTCAGTGGTAACTTTTCTACTTATCAAATCCAAAGAAAAGAAAATCTCTCAGTCAGATAATTCTTCAATATAAATGTAGAAAACATCTTAAATTCTACCATTTTGATTTCATGATATTGTTTCAGTTGCCAGTCTATGTGTCATGTGGCAGGAATATAAGAATACATTTCATCAGATTTATTGAAAGGCATCTTTGACGTTGTTTCACAATAAACTGCGGGGCTGCAGAATGGGCTCAGCAACTGGGAGCACTGGCTGTGGTTGCAGAGGATCTGGTGTGCTTCCCATCTTCTACTTGACCTATCGCAAGCATCTCTAACTCTAGAGCTTGGGGAACTTAATCCTCCCTTGGCCTCCAAGGACCCTACATAGATGGAGCACACACACATACACAAAAGACTTGTGCAAATAAAAATTACAAAAATTTTGTAAAAACTTAAAAATAATGATGATAAACCTTATTTATATAACTATAGTGTGAGGTTTCTTGAATATTTTATTTAATTTTTCACTTTATTGTTGTATGTATAATAACTTTAGAATTAAAATTTTACTTTTAGCAACTAAATAATATATAAATCTAATTATTAAAATTAATTTGGACATTAAGTTTGGCATTAAGTTCCTTTTTGTTTGTTTGTTTGTTTATTTATTTATTTTGGTTTTTCGAGACAGGGTTTCTCTGTGGCTTTGGAGCCTGTCCTGGAACTAGCTCTGTAGACCAGGCTGGTCTCGAACTCACAGAGATCCGCCTGCCTCTGCCTCCCGAGTGCTGGGATTTAAAGGCGTACGCCACCATCGCCCGGCTTAAGTTCCTTTTTGGTAAATTTCAAATTGCTTGTTAAATATCTGCCAATGCATCATATAAGGAAGGAACAAGACAGCTGTGCTCATGATTTTAAAGAGCTTAAAACATAGAGACCCAATGTAGGTAGACATATGGTAAATTTTGATAACATTCTCATTGTTTGTCACTGAGATATAGCGAGAAATTCATGGGCCCATGGAAAAAGAAGGAGTCTTTTGCAGGTCTTTAGCAGGCTATGGCAGTTGAGTGGATTAAAACAGAGAAAGTGAATGGAAGAGGGCTTCTGATTAGAAGGAAGTCTACTTACCAATTAGACAAGACAGACACTTTGGGATAAATACAAGTCAGTTTGAATTCTACCATGTCTATTGATTGGGAGGTGTGCTGGGTGGTTTCACGTGTCAACTTGACACAAGCTAGAGAAGTCAGATGGGAAAAAGCCTCAGTTGAGGAAATGACTCCATGAGATCCAACTGTAAGGCATTTTCTCTGCTAGTGATCAATGAGGAAGGACCCAGTCCATTGTGGGCAGTGCCCCTCTGGCCTGCTAAGAAAGCAGTCTAAGCTATCCTGAAGAAGAGAGCCTGTAAGTAGTACCCCTCCATGGCCTTCTCATCAGCTTCTGCCTCCAGGATTCTGCCCTGTTTGCATTCCTGTCCTGACTTCCTTCATTGGTGAATAGAGATGAGAAGTGATAGTTGAATCATCCTTTTCCTCCCCACCTTGTTTTATGGTCATGGTGTTCCACTGCAGCAATGAAAACACTAAGACAGTAGCTAAATACTCTTGATCCTGATTATAAGGTCTTTAGCCACAAAATAAATGTCATTTATTGAATGAATAAAACACAAAAAGTTTGTCTCCTTTTGTACTTTAAGGCAGTGTCAGTGAGTAGATAAACTGTAGACCTTAAAGTCTAAATATAGTCCTACAGATATTTATATTTTTATCTTTTTAACCACATATATTATCATTACCGTATGTTGTCATTTTATAATATTGTTTAAAATGGCAATCATGTATAATTTGCACTTACTGTACAATTTTTGTGTTTTAAAAAGAGATTAAAGTTTATATTTATATAAAGATGTGTGCACAAAATGTAAAGCTTATGGCTGGCAGAAAATATGAATACCTAAAAAGACAAAACCTATTTTGCATTGCTTTGAGTTGTTTTAACAAGAAAATGTTAATCTCAAGTAAAACTTTTTGTCATATTCTTGAAAGAAAAATAATAACCTGAAACAATTCAGTATGATTCCAGTGATGTTTAAAAACAAATTTTCTAATATAGCACTCCCCTGGCCTTTAAAATTAGACTGTGGATACTCAGTGCTCTTCAGGAAGCAGACAGAATGACAGAGAGCTCATAGGTAGACTTACAGAACTCCGACCTAAAAGGCAGCTACAGAGTAATTTATGTGGATGCTGGTTGCAGTGTGCATGACCTTCAGGCTTTCTCTCTCTGCCTGGTCTGAGGGATAAGTCCTGTGCCTTTACAAATAATGTAACTTCAATTACAGAACTTGTCCCTTGTAAATTAATTTTCATTGTCCACATTATTGGGTTAATGGTCCTGTACTAAAATTTGTACAGTTCAGTAGTCATATGACTGGCTGATGTGCTGTGACTCCTCGGATTATGAGGATTCAAGCTTTTCAGAGAGTATGTGAAGAAAAACAGAAGTTATTTGCTTAGGAGAAAAACACACATGGAGAGTATGAACTCAAATATCCTAACCCCGAAATCTGGCACAAAGGCGAAAGAAAAAAATGTAGAGTAAATGAAAGGCGCAGATGACATCCATGTTGATAAGCTCTGGGAGACATCAGGGTGTATAGATCTAAGATGTGGAGGTTTAGGTACAGAAGGTTCCTTTACTTATTTGTTTTATTGTTTTACTTAGCATTGTTTAAGAAGCGGAATCTCTTGCCTTACACTTCTTGCACAGAACTATGGAGTTAAGAGAAACATATTTTATTTTATTTTGAGTTCTGTTTTACACACACACACACACACACACACACACACACACACACACACACACACAGGACTGGGACAGACTAGCTTAACAATTAGGTGTCCTTTTAGGATGACACAGAGAATTTTTTATATGAAAGTAAGTCTTTGCTTATAAATACCTTCTAAACTATTTGTAGAATCTTCTCTAAACTTTAACTTGTCTAAAAAACATATTAAGTAGCCATAATATAAGTGTGTTCTGTAAATCTATTTTCATATTTACTAAAATTATAGCTTCCCTGTTTCCATTAAAGTGGCTGAAATTTCGTCTCAACAGTTTTGTTTGACTGGAGAGATGGCTCAGTGTTGAGGAGTACTTGTTGTTCTTCCACAGGACCAGAATTATGTTCTCAGCATCCTGCTGGGAAGCTTTTGTCCTCCTGTAAGACCAGCTCCAGGGGCCTGACACCACCTTATGGCATCCTTGTGCACTTGCACACATATGCTCATACCTGTCCCCACCAGATGCAAATACACATAATTAAAAAAAACAATCTATTAAAAGAACCATCATTTTCCTCTACCATGTCCTCACTGATCTTCTATCTCCGAAACATACGAGGAGCATGAACACTTAGCGTCCCCTTCTCAGAATTACTTAAGGCAACACTTGCTTTAGATTTCAACTGTTTTTGATTTGGGGATAATTGCATAACTATAACGATATATCTTGGCAATGGGACCCAGGTCTAAACATAAAATTCACTTATATTACATATACCTTGTACATATTGTCTGAAGGCAGTTTCATACTCTGTTTTAGAATAATTCTGAGCATATATCAAAGTTCATGGTGTGAAATTTTCTACTAGCATTAAATTGGGCCTGCTCAAAAGTTAAGGATCTAGGAACACTTTTCCTTGTGTGTTCAAAGTAATGATACTGGATTGTGAGACGTGTTTGCTCAGAGGGATAATGGAAGTGAACTTGGTAAATGAGATCAAAGCGTTGGCACGGAAAGTGAATAGGACTGAAATACCCAGACTGGCAACTTGACACTGCAACAGGTGCATGGTTTTCTGTCCATTTGCTTGAATGCAAAGCAAACATTGCTTGCATTGTATTACAACTAAATGCTCAGGATTTTCTAAGCTATGCATAATTATAGCTCAGATTCAGTCTTTGGCTAAAACAGGTTACTTCTACCTTGGTGTCTTGTTCTTCAACTCTTGTTGCCTATGGTGTATGTGTTTATAGCTGTTGAGAGCTGATGGAAGAGTAGTTATTTAAAGTCTGCCATACCACCATCTTTTATTATGGTGTTGCTCTTGATTTCCTTCAGTGGCTGAGAAGACCAAAGAGCAAGTGACCAATGTTGGAGGGGCAGTGGTGACTGGTGTGACAGCTGTCGCCCAGAAGACAGTGGAGGGAGCTGGGAACATTGCTGCTGCCACTGGATTTGTCAAGAAGGACCAGATGGGCAAGGTAAGACTGCCTGTTTTATACTACAGTGATAAACTTGGAATACCACTATCCTTCATATATATCAGAAAGCAGCCATTAGATATACATGTGGGGGGAGCACCGCACTTTTATAGGGCTTTTATTTTGTCACACTGTTAACCCTGGGAAATGCCATGCACTGCACAATATCCCTGATTGTTTTAATTTCTGGAAGAAAACTACCGAAATGAAGAATATCGTAAGCGCTAAAGTATTGGTGACATTTCAGAAAGAATGGCTGCTTTTATGTGGATGGTGGGTCTGGAATTCCTCTTTGTGAGAGTAGCAGCTTGTTATCATTCCTCAGTCCTACATTTCAAGATGAAGATCTTTTATTTGATTTCTTTGTAATGACACCATCTCTTACTAAATGACATATTTGCATACCAGATATCAACTCATTACCAAACATATGCTTTTGCAAACTGAGACTGAAAGTGCATACCAAACAGAGATCATGGATTCATATGGTGATTTCTAACTTCTAGAATCTTAAGTTTGTTTCTGGATAAATGTGGGGCTTTAATGACATATTCTAGGTATAGCAATGGAGTCTCTTATCAGAAAAACGCGTGATCACATTCATATACCAAAGGACGAAAGGAAGGCTGTCAACAGAACCTCTATTTAAAACTATTTCCTGATTTTATACTGAGGAATGTGGAATTTGTAGAGGGGAAGTGAGTACCACGTTCATGCAGCTTGCTGGAGTTACCTTGATGGCCCTAGCTAGCATACATCTTTCTATCTGAACTACCACTTCCCTGGTCATAGCCAACACACAGCTTCCTCTGACTGAATTATGCAATAAAGGAATTAGTAGAAGAATTTGTTGCTTTGGATGTAGGAAGTTTTGGAAGCATGTTTCATTCCACTTCCCATTTGCTTGCTCTTAAAATATGCAATGTAAATCACAAACGGTTCATTAAAGCACTTCGCATTAACTTGGGCTTGTTTTCTACCTTTTAAAATACAGTCCTCATTTTAATATTCTAAAGCAGAAATCTACCAATGTTATAAAATGAAACATTTGCAGATATTTCTCTTTGGGGTGTTGTAAGTTCTTAAAGTTTCCTAGTATAAAAATGAAGCCATAAATATAGAAATTGGAGCAAGAAATTGATATGAAACCCAGTGGGTTTGGGGTTAAAATGGTGGAACTTCATGCTGTACTGGTCATTTGCTAGGCACGGAAGCTTGTGCTCAGTGTCTAAGACCCTTTCATCTGTAAGGAAGGAATTCTGCTACTTTATCAGGAAGCTGATAAAGCCAATTTTGCAATGGTTCTGAATATCTATAATAACTCAAGGATTATTCAAGTAAATTACAAAATTATGGCCATGTTTTTGATGCGAAACATATCCACAGTTTAAATAAAATCATTAGATTTATTTCTAATGAAATTTGAAATATGTTATTTCATCTTTCAGATTCTAATTAGAATGATCTTGGTAAAGAGCAACAAGCACTTATTTATTTATTTTTTAACTAACTTTCAGTGATCCCATTTGCTCTATTTTAAAAAAATTGATGATTATTTACTGTGTTCGAGAAACTTGGAAGTGCAGGAAATTGACCAATGGGGCTCATAGAAGTGGATTAACCACATTGCCATTCTTGTGGTGGCCAGGATCCCTGGACTAGGAACACTGGGGAAATAGAGGTGACAGACCTTGGATTTGCCCAGCATGCTTTCTGAGTGTATTTGTCTCATTGCTTCCTGGGTAATGAGACAACAGGCACACCTCCCTCCCTTTCTTCTTGTTATATTTTTCTTTTTTTTTCTTTACCCTGTTATTTCCTAAATTCTTCTTTGGGATACTCCTGCTTTCTTGTATTCTACCTATTTTTAATATCAGTGGAAAGAAAGATATGGTTTCTGGTAACTAAGGTGAGATGTGCTCCCATCTTTAATTAGGTACAGCTAACTAAAGAAAATCATATTTATGGAATACAGCACAATGTTTTAGTAAGTGTACATGCAACCTAAAATGATCACAGCAACAAAGATAATTAACATAGTCAACATCTTCCATGACTTTTCCTCTTATTGTGGTGACAGTTTATGAATACAATGCAACACTAACAACTATAACAACTGTGCTGCATGTTAGGTTCCTAGGACATTCCCTGCCTCCTCTGCCCCAGATAAAGCTTTATATCTTATGACCACCATCTGGCTGTATGGTCCCATCTCCTAGCCCCTGGTAACCACCATTCTAACCTGTTTCTATGGGCTTAATGTTTTTAGAATAGCTTCCACATAGAAGAGAGATCCCAAAATACGTACCTTTCTACATCTGGCTTACTTTCCATTGTAGGATGACCTCAGGGTTTAGCCATGCTATGGCAAATGCAAGGATTTCCTTCTCTTTAAAAGCCCTTTGAAGGCTGAAGAGCATTTCATTTACATACATGTGCACACACCAATGTTTGTACTCATTCAGCTGCTAATTACTCTTTTGCTTGATTACATATCTTGACTATTGTGAGTAATTTCTTGATACCAATGAGAATGATTGCCAAAGTACATGGTAGATGTGATTCTGTATTTAAGGAACTTGCATACTGTTTTGATAATGGCTCAATCAGTTACGTTCCTAGCAGCAGGAGCTCAAGCTACTCTGTCTTTCACATCCTCAAGATGTTTGTCATCTGTTGTTTTTTAGCTGACCAGTCTAATGGGTATAAGGCAATGTCATTGTGGTTTGGAATTTCATTTCTTGATGGTTAGTAATGAATGTTTTTCGTGTAACCTTTGGCCATTTGTGTGTCTTCTTTGATAAATGTCTACCCAGATAATTCATTTAGGAGTGTGCATGGTGTGTGCTCCCGTGCACGACTGTGGTATGTGTGGTTTTTATGTGACTATGTATATATGCATGTGAGTGTATATGTTGTATGCGTGTGTGTATGGTGTATGTAGTGTATCTGTGGTTTATGTGTGTGTGTTTGGTATGCAAATCCACTTTTTAACAGGTGTATATGGAGGCCATAGGCTGCTATTGGGAATCTCTTTCTCAGCCAGTTCTCCCAGGATTTACCTGCCTCTGTTTCCTAGTGTTGGGTTTGCAGGTGTGCTCTGTCAAGCTGTTTTGTTCTCCATGTGGGTTTTGGGTATCTAAATTCAGGATGCCATGTTTGTGCATCAGTCACTTTACCCAGTGAGCCAACTGTCCAGCTCCTTTTTATTAATTTTTTCTTTTGTTAGAAATAGATCTTTTTCATACGAAGTAGTCTGAATATAACTTCCCCTATACTTTACCCAGTGAGCCAACTGTCCAGCTCCTTTTTATTAATTTTTTCTTTTGTTAGAAATAGATCTTTTTCATATGAAGTAGTCTGAATATAACTTCCCCTACCCTAACTGCTCCCAGTTCTCCCCACCTCCCTTCCCATCCTCATCTGCACCATTTCTGTCTATCCTTAGAAAACAAACAGGTAGCTAAGGAATCATATTATAATAAAACTAAAGCAAACAGGAGGAAAAGAGTCAAAGAAAAAGCTTGAAAAATACATATGGACACAGAAGCACACACATTTGCATACACAAGAATCCCCCCACTCCCTGCCAAACCCTCACAAAACCACAAGTCATAACATATATGCAAAGACCTGTAGCATTAAAAAAATGCCCTGACACAATATTATGGGGTAAAGAACCTCTAAAGATGCCACTGTGTTTGTTTTGTGTTGACCATCTGCTGCTGGGCGTGGGGCCTACCCTTAACAGTGAGTTTCTCCAGTCAGACTCCCTTGGAGAAAGCTAAGTTTTCATTTGCAAGTGGTTATAAACTGGAGAGAGCTTATGGGTTGGGTTAGGGGAATGTGTTCACTTCTCTTTTCTGCTCTAGGATTCCATCTGGTGAAGACTTGTGCCAGCCCTATGCTTGCATGGTGCCACAGGCATATGTGGGTAGGTTCTGTTGTGTTTAGAAGGCCTTGCTTTTATGGTGTTCTCCATCCCCTCTGGCTCGTACACTCCTTTGTCCATTTTTAACCCAAGTTATTTACTTCCTTTCTATTGAGTAGTTCAGGTTCATTAAAAAAATTAACACCTAACAGATACATGGTTCATGAACTTGTTCTTCTATTCAACAGACTACTTCTGTATTCTTAAGAGTCATCTGATTTGCAGTGGAGAAGCCAAGAGTCTCATGCCATTTGATTTGTGTGTTTTTGTAGTCTGTAGTGTTTTAATCTGATCCAAAAAAAATGACTGCTCAGACCAATGTCAATAAATGTTCCTTTATGTTTTCATATATTATTTTCAAGGTTTGAATGTTGTGTTCAATTTTCCATTCTGCATGTGACTGTCCACATCAACAGTGATGCTTGTTGAAAATTTCCCAGTGCAGTTTTTGCTACTGTGGGCTTTTGATGCATTTGGCCAAGGTTGGCAGATGTCCAGTCTGTGGGTTTGTAGGTTCTCTGTCCCATTGCATGCATTATGTGACTGTTTTTATGCCAGTACACTATTGTTTTGTTACTCCAGCTTTGTGACAGTTTGTGAAATCTAGCGTTCTAGTGCCTCCAGTTATGAATCTGAAGTATTGGTATGATTACTTATTGTTCAAAGTGACTTTGAGCATTTAATGTCCTCTGATCTGACTCTTCTGGGTTTACGGCTTTTGTCTGTTTCTGGAAGATGTGGTATTTTAGTTGAGACCAGAGACACATCTCAGATCTAATCTATTTCGGCCAAAGTGAACTACTGATGTTGTTGATTCTACAGATCCATGAACATAGGTTATCTTCCCATGTACCCATGTCTTCTCAATTTCTTTCATGAATGTTTTATACATTTTAGTTCTCAGAGACTGTAAAACCTGCATTAAATTTATTTTTAAGGACTTTATTTTTTGATGCTTTCAATGCTATTAATGCTATTAATACTATTTAAATGGAATTATTTTCTTTCTTCAATACCTGTAAAAATTGCTTCTTAATTTTGCATATTGAATTTATATCTGAAAACTTTACTGTATTTGTTTATTAGCTGTTTGGCGTAGTATTTACAGTTTTTACATATATATCATATAAAACACACATGCACACACACACATACACACACATATTCTGTGCTGTATATGCACAAACAGGGATAATCACTGGCAACAGCAAATGTGGAAAATTTTAAAAGTGACTAAATAATCAATAGACCTACTCTACATTTAACTGTGTAGCAAAGCTTTTCAGTTGCTCCAAACTTGTTCAGTTGATTGTTACAATAGAAATTGGCCAATACACACTGGCAGAAATGCAAGCTAGGCATGGTTTTATGTACAGCCGTTCAGTCTATTCTTCATTTTGCCCGAGAGAAAGATCCGCTTGGATGGAGAATAGTGGATAAAGGAAGTTACAGGAGTTCATGCTGTTGAGTAACGGTACAGTGCTTACAGCTCAGAGCTAGTCACTGGAGCATTTGGTTGGGACATCTGGCCGGTCTGTCTTCTACAGCTGCTCAGTGGTGTTCTGAATGGGGATGCTGTTCACTGTGACTATTGCTAAATAAATACGTATTTCTTTTATTCAATTTAGAGCATTCTGAAAAGTTGTAACCAGACTTTGAAAAACATTTTAAAATGTGTGAAAGTACTGTATCAGTTGTGGAGCTGCTGCCCTGCGTACCTGATGTTGCTCTGCTTCTTATCCTATCCCTGTTATGCACTGACCTAATCCACACAGTAACTCACTGTTTTTATACAAGTAAGCTTGAAGCACCAAGGCTCAGGAGTGTTAATTATACTTCTCCAGAATCAAAAGGGAGTTCTGAAGCATTGCTAATTTTGAAAATTTTCACCAATAGAGTATAAATAAAATGTGAAAACCTGGATTTCAATGCAGGATAAGATATGTGTAGTCTATAATCATTCCTTAATTCATAAGAGGGTGGCTAATTAAGTGTGTGCTGGGTGAAGAAGACCAAGACAGAATGAACAGAGTCAGGAGTGGCATGGTTTGTAACATTTATTGTATCCTTCTTCCTGCCTCCTGTTAGCATGATCGGCATATGCAGCATCAGACAGATTAAGTTTTAAACACTGAAACAGAGCTTGATCGGAAGACATGTGATCAGTCTACGTGAGTCATGTTATCCCCATTTCACAAAGCAGCCACTGGCTATAGGCAACCTTTCAGGTCTCTCTGAAGAAATACACAGATTACCGGTGACATCAAATATCAGGATTAATGAATTACTTCCTTACACAGTAAATTTTTCTCCTTCAGTGCTTAATAATGGTTAACGTAATACATCATCTGAAATCATTAGGACTCTGAGTCCTGTCAGTCCAGTTGAAGATAGTCAACACAATTGTTAAAAATATTCAAACCTAAGTGAAAGCTTTGTGACACAGTGAGTGACCTGCTCTCAGTTTGTGGAGTCCACAAACTGCACTGAAATCTTAAAGCCTAATAATAATAGGCCAAATAGAAAAAACACAATTGATTCAGTTGATTTGTTTCAAAAGAGATATTATCAGTAATATTTTTGCAATGTGATTTGTATACAATATTTTTACTGAAAGGATAATCTGCTAATTGTGTATACATTGTCCCCACTTGAAAACATACCTCTCAGGTAGTTGTGATGTGCCTGTCACTGTTTCATTGGTTATGTACGGATGAAGATGAATTGTGAACCCTAGTGACCTCACACAATGCAAACGCTTTCTGTGATGACCTATAAACTGTTACGGGAAAATAGACTTTGCTTATTGCTGTAATTCAGTAGCACTGTGTAATTTGCTCCTATGTGCTGGGTATGCAGATGGCTCAGCAGGGGACGCATGATTCATGAGTGCCAGACCCCTGCCTTGGAGTATGTAGGGCAAACAGATAAGATTATCCCTAGTATCAAAATATGGCTATAATATGTACTTGCCCTAAGTTTATATATATATTATAGGAAACATTACATGGCTTTTATTAGAAATAAAAGAGAATTTGTATTATTCCAAATAAATGCGAACTCTTGAACAAGTGTTAAGCTGGGTATATGAAGTAATCTTAGACAAATAATAACCATAATATTTCAGCTCTTTAGGCACAAGGGCACACACTTCCACTCAAGTTCCACGTTTCAGTGGATTACAGTCTGCCAGAATGAACCCTTCAGCAGCATAGACATGAATAAAAATGTTCAAATGCTAGGTCATAGATATTGCTGTGTGTGGGAGAAATGTGTTCCAAGGTCAGCATGGTAGCATGACCTTAATTATTCTAGTGAACAGGTACACGCTATGCTATGTAACTCGTCCATTTCTTCCTAAATGTTGGCAGAGGTTGGTATCCTAACAAATGCTTCATAATAGCAATTACTGCAGTTTCATGAACTGGTCTTAGTTGGACACATGTGAACATTTATTTGCACTGTCCCTTTATATACAACTATTGTGTAATATTTTTGTTAGGGTTTCATTGAGCTTCTACCATGATATGTAAGGTGGTTTCAAATTTATATGATTTTATAAAATTTGTTTTGTATATTAAATTGATAAAACATGGTACAATCATCTTCACACACACTTAAAATCAAGCAAGTTAACATGTCTGCTGTCTCATAATGTTATGTTTATTTATTTTTTAGTAATAAAAGCTAAAAGTTACTCTCTTGGAAAATGGCTTGTACACACTCAATATTAACTATTGTCTTCAATTACCTGGACACACTCAATATTTGCTATTGTCTTTACATTCATGAGCTCTCCATGGTTTGTTTTCATTTTAAACTCTTTCCCATCTCACCTACATTTTCACTCTGTAGGAAAATGACAGACATAGATAGCATCTACAATGTGTTTCTATATTATGACTGTCATTAGTTAGTCTTATTCCAAATTCAAAAATGAAGACTTTGACTCCAATCCCATGTAAACATAGATTGTATTGTCACTTGTAGGATGCCATACAACTGCTTGATATTTTCAAGAGCAGAAGTAAAGTAAATGAGATCAGTTTGGTTTTGCATGGGAATATATATTTATGAAAACTGAAATTGGATGATACATATCATAAATCTAATCATTCTATTAGGAGAAAATGAATTGTCAAGTCTAGTATGAGGTGATTAACTCACAAGAAATTTTATTACATTTTCTATCAACTTTTTACTTTTAATTTAAAGATACCCCCAGTGTAATAGAATCATTGAACAGATATTTGCCCACATTTTCATAGTAGTATTTAATTCCCATTAAAGTTATATTGCATATTTAAAACAAGCAATAGAGTCAGGAACCAATGAAAATGAAATAAATGAAAAAATAAGAAGCAGTCATGTATATTTCAGTTTCCTTTTTCCTTTTCTTTCACTGGTGTTTTCTGATTAAAACAGTATGTCTAATTTATTTGGAACTCAGTTTACATGAATGAATATAGTTGCAGGTCAGTGTATACAAGGAGTAAAACAAATGTCAGATTTTTACTATGCTTGTGAGGGGCTAAGTTTGAAAATTTATAGTAGTAAACTAACAGCAACTCACACACACATACACATGCACACCTTTCTGTTTTATTGTTGCATAGCCACAAAAATGAGAAATTTCCATTTTAATATGTTACGTTATTTCTTGTCATACAGCTCTAGGGAATGCATACTCAGCTTAGCTTTGACATTCCAATTTTTGCTCAGTGGACCGTGTGTTATTTGTTAAGTTTCTGGGAGAAGAAAGGTGCTTGCTATTACATCACTAAGCTTGGGATCAGTATATTTTCATACACGGTGCAAAATTACTAGAATGTTTCATCTTTAATTTTGCCACATATGTAAAGCAAATACATTTTCAAAAATCTCTGCTAATACTAGCAGAATTGTTTATAGAAACAAGAATTCTTGCATGGAAGATAGCCACTCTAAATTTGAAGCAATGGTAGTTCCTACATGTTTTGGTTAGAGCTACTTTGCTTTTAATATTTGACCCACTATGATGGACTTTGGCCCTGATCTTTATACCCAGTGCCTGGCTTATGTGCACTATTTAGTTTGCTCGGGCGTACAGAAAATGGGGCTGTGTACAGAGGACAGCTCGGTACGTCATGGAGTGTGCCATTATTCTCATCTCTTTCACCATCCTGGGCTTTGAGCATGGATGTTTTTATCCATTGAATAGAACTGTTGAGTGAAATGAGCTCAAAATGTTTTCTATCCTGATTCAATGACTACATTTTAGGCCAGTTTTTTTTTTTTTCAATTATGTATTGCCAGACCCTTGGCAACTCATTTAACCTTTCTAAAGCAGCGTTCTGCTTCTGTAATTGGCCGACCAACTGCATAGAGTTGGAGTGAGAAAAAAATGCAGCGGCAGACAAAAGACAAGCAGTCAACTGGGTAGTAGAATAATTGTGGCATTTTTTTTTCTTGATGTTTCTTGTTATATCTTTGGTTTAGATACATGATTTCAGAGACCCTTTCCCACAGTAGCATAGTTTGGCTTTATTAAGCGTTTTAACACTAAAAAAAAAAAAAAAGAAAAAAAAACTTCACCAAGAATTCCACTTTATTGGCCTAATAAAATGAGTCACATTCCTTGTCTTAGTTTCTTTCATGTTGCTGTGATAAAGATTCTCTGACTTAAATTACTTAAAGGAGAAAGGCTTTATTTGACTGTTCAAGGGCGGAGTTCATCATGACAGGGAAATTAAGGCAGCAGAAATGGAAAGTGTCAAGTCATGTGAAAACAAACAAATAAACAAACAAAAACAAAAAAACTCAACCCAAACCAAATAACAAGAAGAGAAAAACCCAGTCAGGAGTAGAGAGGAACAAGTGTTAGCTTTTCACTCACTCTTTCTTTTTACACAATGCAAGATCCTAGCCCAGGGCATGATGCCACCCATAGTTGACTGCTTTCCCACATTGGATACCTAATCAGGATAGCTCTCCCAGGCACTCCTGGAGGCTCATCTCCTAGTTGATCTGAGAGTCTATCAAGTTTACAATTGAGATTAACAATCACATCACACCACTGTTATTGTCCCTTGGATTTTTAAAATTTTTCTAAAATGTACTAGGTTTTATTAATTGTTATCTCCTTGCTTTAATTGGAATGGATTCTGCTTAAATTATTTTGAGAAATACTGGCATAAACAAAGTTTAAAAGTTTCTCTTTTAAATTGAAGAAAACCAAAATGCTTAACATTACATGGTAGAGGTATAATTATCCTTCTTAGTTTCTTTTGGTGCTGAGTGCATAGAGAAAAATTCTAAGTATTCAATGGAACACAGATATGAGATGACCTGGGTTAATGACCTGCCTGACTCTGGACTCTGTTTTTCCTGTTCTTAGAAATGGCAAGTTTTAGATCCCGAGTAAAAGGACATTCAGAGCAGTGACCTACCTCTCAGCATTCTGTGCCACAATCTATTCCTTTGTAGGCACTTAAAAAAATTTTTCTAGGGGAAGGACAAACAAATGACCCCTTTGTTCTTGCGAGGTTTTTCACCAAATCCTAGAAAAGATCCTGATGCCTTAGATGGGGAGAGGATCCAGGAGACCAGCTATGAAGTTGGCATCTTGATTGTCTCAGCCCTTTTCCTCCCAGACATTAGAAGAGACCACATATAAAGTGTCTCCTCATGCTAATTCACGACACTGGAAATTCCTGAAATGGAAGCCATCCCAGAGAACAACTCCACACAGAACCTTAAAGTTGCTTCTTCCTTAAGTTTTTTAAAAAATAGAAAGATGTCTCTGCAGAGAGAAGAGGAAGAAGAGGGACATGAAATGCCCTTGCTCTTGTTGGCATTTGGTAATCATCCCAGATTCGCTCACAACTCTGTGACTATGGTCCATGTGACTGAAATGTGCCTCGGCACATTCCTAACCTAGAGGCTTTGGAAAGAGAAGATTCCCCTGCTCGCTTCTCTCCTCTTGATGTGCCAGCCTATACTTCTTTCAAAGACCTGATTTGAACCCAAAGAACCTGGAAATTTGTCATTCCAGTGTTGAATCTCAGGAACTGAGGTTGGCGTGGGAAGGGCATGGTGCTTTCTGCTGATGCTCAACACGTGTTGAGCATCTCTATGTCACAGGTTAGGAACACACCAAAAGAAGCATCTCTAAGGACACATGGGAGACTGATAGAAAAACCCTACAAGTATGTTTTTCTGCTCACTGCATTTTGTGTCCTGGAATTCAGCAGCCATCAATTTAAATATAAGTTTATTTGTCAAAGCATTGGTTATGATACATTTCTTAAATGCTAAAGGCTTGACATAGCCACTAGGCTAAATACATGATGGCTATTCCCATGTAGCAATGACTTGAACAGAAAGGTGCAGATGAATAATGGGTGTCATATTAGGTTGCTCTTGGTGCATTAAGTGAAACAAACAGATTATAAAATAATAATAAAGGTGGTAAACTCTTCTGTTCTTTAAAATACACATGTGGTGTGTGTGTGTTTGTGTGTATGTATGTATGTATGCATGTGTGTGTGTGAGAGAGAGAAACAGAGAGAGAGAGGTGCACATATGTGATGTGTGTGTTTCTAAGCACTATCCCTATCCTCCTTTAATTACAATTAGAAATTAAAGATATAAATTTTCCTTGTTGGTGCCCATATTTCAATTTAAATTGAGTCGTAAAGTCATTTGAGCTTTGTAGGACTTGAAATTAATTATATGACTATGACCTTTGCTATCCATTCATTTACTTATGCACACGTACATGATTTCACCTAGTTAATTAGCACTATGTGTTCAGTACTGTACCAAGCATTATACTGTAGTTACGTATAAGATTGCTTTGGGGGATCTAATGCATTGACATCTAGCTGTGAACCCTGATAGTCATTTATTAGGACTTTTATTGCGTGAGAGTATCTCCCTTAATGACCTTATCTCCTCCTAGTATAAAACCAGATTTGTGTGTGTGTGTGTGTGTGTGTGTGTGTGTGTGTGTGTTTGTGTGTGTGTGTGTGTGAAGTTATATAGCTCCCGATCATTAACAATTTCTAGCTGGAGTAGTTCATTTATATATCACTCTTGATCTTAATTTTCAAAGCAATATGAAATACCACTTTGACAATTCTCTTTCTTGTTACCTTATGATGATTCCAGACTATATCCCGATAACAGAGCACATTTGAATAAAACATTTCTAAGAGCAATGGATCATATTTCCTGAGTGGTTAGTTTATTGGCTTATGTACATTTGACAAGTATTTCTGATCATTGGAGTTCTAACAATTAACTGGCTTTGCCAATTCTCATCGCAAAACTTTTGGACTCTGAGAGAGTTGTCCCTAGTAGTCAATATGTTCTATGACAACAAAATAAATGAGATATGGTAATTAATAAATAAGAGACATTTTCTTATCACATTGTAAAGGCTACAGACTCCAAGATTAAGATGGTAGAGGATTTCATTTTTGCTCCAAGATGACATCTTGTTGCTGTACCTTTTCACCTAACAAGGTGAAAAGAACTGAAGGGGTAAATTTGTCCCCTCATACCATTTACAAAATAACAGATCCTTCATGACTTAATTACCTCCAAAGAGCCTTACCTCAAAAACTGTGACAGTAGTGATTAAATTTGAGGTCATGGGTTTTGGAGATATTTAGGCCATAGTAGCAATTATCTTTATTTTCAAGTGCTCTTAGAATGTTACCTTCCTCTCTATATTAACATCATTTACAGCATGACAAAATTCCTGTCTTACATATCATTTCCAATGTGTTTGTTATCCTGTTTGATAAGGTATAGAAAGTCAAAAAAAGCATATTTGGGGATTTGTTTATTTATTCATCATCATTTTATTCCTAGCAGTTAATATAACTCATGGTGTATGGATTTATCTAATGGATGAACAGGGATCTCATGGGTAGCTTGAAATTTTTTTAAATGATTTTTTTTAAAAAGAAAGCCACCTATTTTTTTTTATTTTACATCCAAGTCCCAGTTCCCACTCCCTCCCTTCCTCCCATTCCTTCTCCGTATCCCTCCACCGCATCCCCATCCCCACCTCAGACTCGCACCTCTGTCCTTCGTCCAGTCTCCACTATCCCATTAACCCAAGTTTTCCTCCCCCTTCACCTTCTCCCCTTGTCTTCTCCTTTCCACCCTTCCTGCTCCCCCCACGTCAAGATTGTCAGGCGATCTTGTCTACTTCCCCTTTCCAGGTGAATCTATGTATGTTTTTTCTTAGGGTTCACCTTGTTACTTAGCTTCTCTAGGATCATGAACTATACGCTCAATATCCTTTGCTTTGCAGCTAGTATTCACTTATGAGTGAGTGCATACCATATTCATCTTTCTGGGTCTGGGTTACCTCACTCAGGATGGTGTTTTCTAATTCCATCCATTTGCATGCACATCTCAAGATGTCATTGTTTTTTTACCACTGAGTAGTAGTACTCTAATGTGTAAATGTGCCACATTTTCTTTATCCATTCTTCGGTTGAGAGGCATCTAGGTTGTTTCTGTGTTCTGGCTATTACAAATAATGCTGCTGTGAACATAGTTCAACAAATATTCTTGTAGTATGATTGAGCATCTTTTGGGTATATCCCCAAGAGTGATGGTGCTGGGTCCTGAGGAAGGTTGATTCTCAGTTTCCTGAGGAACTGCCATACTGGCTTCCAAAGTGGTTGTACAAGTTTGCTTTCGCACTAGCAATGGAGGAGTGTTCCCCTCATTGCACACCCTCTCCAGCATAAGCTATCATTGGTGTTTTTGATATTAGTCATACTGACTGGTGTAAGATGGTATCTCCCTGATGGCTAAGGAAGAACATTTACTTAAGGGTCTTTTGGCCATTTGAGATTCTTCTGTGGAGAATTCTCTGTTTAAATCTGTACCCCATTTTTAGTTGAGTTATTTGGAATTTCTTGTTCCACTTTGTGTAGTGGTTGGCTCTTGGTTTTCTTTCTTGGCCCTCTATTTGTAGTAGCAGGCACGTGATCCTCTTTTGGCCCTGTGTAGTAGCAGGCTGTGTTCCAGAGTTCCACTGAGGTTGCAGGGGGATAGGAGGGTTTGGGTGAGGGGTGGGATGGTACTTGTAGCTTGCAGGGTTTAATGGTTGGGATAGGGGTAATGGAAAAGCATTATTGTCTGAGGTTTCTGTCCTACCTGGTTTAAGTTGTTAGGTCCTAAAGAAATCACAGAGAGTTCTATGTTAAATATAACCTGATTGGCCCATTACCTTTGGCTTCATATTAACTCTTATAACTTACATTAGCCCATTATTCTTGTCTATGTTAGCCACATGGCTCGGTACCTTTTTCGGCGAGGCAGTCACATCTTGCCTTTTCTGAGGATGGGTCATGACTGTGGACTGTATCCTCTTCCCAGAATTCTCCTGTTCTCATTGCCCCACATCTATTTCCTGCCTGGTCACCCTGCCTATACTTCCTGCCTGGCTACTGGCCAATCAGCATTTGTTTATAATATATAGACCATTGTCCCACAGCAATGCATATTTGTATTTGAAAGTAAGATTTAACTATATGTTTTCCTTTGGAAATGATGCCTTCCAAAACAACTTCTGCTCAAATCCAAACATACTCACTGCTTTCTTGTAGTGATTGGAATATAAATAATAAAATGAAACACTTAGGTAAGCCTGATTAAAAAAAAAAAAGAATTCATGTTCCTTCTGCCCTTTATCCCAGGCTGCCAGTTAGAAAATGTAAATTACTTGGCAGAGAACACCAAAGCTTTCTTAGTGACAAGGAGAGGAGAGGGAGAGAAAAAGTGTGTGAGTACATGCACGCATGTGTGTATGTGTGTGCATATGTGTGTGCATGTGTGTGCATGCATGTGTACACTCACAGACACACACGCACACAAATGAGGAGGTGTGGTAAGGAGGGTGAATGAGGCCATGTTGCAGGTTAGGACTGTATGACTTGTCACTGTATGGACTATGCAGTTGAATGGAGCCCAGGAGGTGTAGTTGAAACCCTGGTTTCCTTAAATTCTTCAGAACTCTTAAGCATTAATGGTTTCACTATAAGAAAAGAAAAATGTCAAACTACATTAGCTTTCCTGATTCAGCTCTGAAATTAGTCAAGATTAAAAAGGAAAACTGTAATTTGCTTTATCCATAGCATATACGAGTCCATTGAGAGATTTCTTATTTTGCAGCATTTCTTCAAATTTGACTAGTATTTTTACAAAAAAAAAAGCATATTCAAAATTCCAGAGACATGCTTCCTACTGTGTTGTATGTTCTGGTAGAAATCACTGTTGATTAGTGTCTTAGTCAATATTCTATATCTGTGAAGAGACACCATGTCCATGACAACTCTTATTAAGGAACTGGAACTGGCTTACAGTTTCATAAGTTTAGTTCATTGTTATCACCATGGTGGGAAACATGGTGGTATGCAGGTAGACATGGTGCTGTAGTAGTAGTTGAGAATTCTATATCTGAATCTGCAGGCAGCAGAAGAGAGAGAGAGCCACTGGGCCTGGCTTGAGACTTTAAAACCTCAAAGCCCTCTCCAAGTGACATACTTCCTCTAACAAGACCACAAGTCCTAATTCTTCCAAGTCAGTGGTTCTCAACATGGGGTCATGTAAGACCATTGGAAAGCATAGACATTTGTTTATGATTCATAACAATATCTAAATTACAGTTGTAAAGCAGCAGTAAAAATAATTTCATAGTTGGGGATCACAACAGTGTGAGGAATTGTATTAAAGAGTCACAGCATTAAAAAGACTGAAAACCACTTTTCTAAATAGTGACTCTCTGATAACTAAGCATTCAAATATATGAGCCCATGGGGACCATTCTTATTCAAAAGACCAGAGTTAGCAATTCCTCTTCTGTGGGAGGGAATCAATTGATGCCCTCCAGCACAATCATGTGGAAGGGTTGTCATCTGCACATCCAAGGTCCATTTTGCATGCACTTGTCCTTAGATACAAAACACATCTATGAGACCTGAATGTCAATGAGAATTATGAATAAGATTCTTGAGAGACACCAGTCTTACTTCTGTGCTTGCTTGACCCTTATGTAGATGACAAAATTAGAGAAACCCAAAGCTAACCTTGTATCTCTCAACCATTTGCCTCATTACTAGAGAGGTGACTGCAAGCACAGATCAGTTACACCTTTTCCTACTATATTATGATATTTTCTTGGAATTAACATTTTGTGAAACATGGAACATGTTGAAGCATTTGTTATGTGAATCATCAGCTTAACTTTTGCTGGATTTATTTACTTACATAATTTATTATGGATTTATTACTTTCCTCAATTTTCACTTATTCTTCACTTAGGATTTTAGCTAAACCCAAATCAGGCCTCACATGGGTAGATCTTTTGTTACCAAAAAACAGAACCAAAACCAAAAAAAAAAAAAAAGACCACCCCCCCACAAAACAATTTTATGTTTCAAAGTAGTTTTAAAATTCAGTAATATGTGATAATAATTTTTTGGGGGTCTAGTGATTAACAGGAGCTATCATCATTTTCTACTGATTATATATCTATAGTTTTTTTAAAGAATTCCATTTTCATGTGTTTTTTATCTTAGTTCTTATATGCTTTCTTTCAATTTGGAATTTGCTTTTCTTAATTTCTTTTTATGTACTCCCTTTTGGTTAATTGAAAAAAGACTTACAATTTCTTAATGCTATATATTTGATAAAATTGAAATGAGTTTTAGAATATTTTCAGTGAAGTCAGAGCTACTACAATGGAGTTTTCCCTGTCTGCCCTATCTGGAGCTTTTGTGTATTTTACTGTACCTGGCTGATGCTCGGTGTCCTAGCTGAATTATCATTGTGTCATTTCATCCAGTTATATTTCTCACAAACTGGTAGAGAGTAATCCTTTTGTCAGGACCTATTGATGCACAGGTATTAACAGTACTATACTTAATCTGCCCACTTCAGATCCTTTATGCAATCCAAGCTGGAAACATATTAATACTCAGGTTTCCACTCAAGTATAGGGCTTTGGATGACAGATGAAGGTGATTCCTACATAGCAACTGAGATGAATTTCAAAAACAAAAATGTCTCCAAAGCAACCGCATAGGTAAATATATATCATGTACAAGTACACAAAATTATACACTGCTCTAGCCTGTCACTATGTCTCTTCATATGAATATTTGACTGTGTGATGGGTCCACAGACCGCATTATGCTTTCATAAGAGCTAAGATTTAAGAATGGTAAGGTGTGTTAGATGCATAATAACAAGCATAGCATCTGTCTAGAGCAGCTCTGGTTTCTCTTTTCTGTTCCCCTTCCATATTAAACTCAAAAATAAATCTAAAGAAGCAGTTTCTTCAGTTTGTCTTTGCTCTAGACACTCAGTTCAATGCCCTTTTCCTTCTGATCACACTGGAACCATTCAAAACCTCTTAACTTCTCAGCAGCCATGGAGATGAAAGACTAGGATACTAAATCTCTCAAAATTAATCTTGAGGTTCTGTCCAGGCTAACTTTTACTAAAGCTGCTAAACAGAATTGAAGTTGTTAAGAATTTGTTGTTGTTTATTTAATGGAAAGAAATTTTAAAACAGCATTATTGCTGCAGAGCCATGGTCAAAACCATGACTCAAGATAGTTTAAATCCTGCCTGCTAGATCGTCTGGCAAAGAGACCCAAGATTTTGGCACCATCCCTATGCTGTATGATAATGTATGCAGATGGTCTGGTTTCTTGAAATTAGAAATCTGAAAATAGTCTGTGTAGTTAAGGCTATGTAATGTAGCTTTCTCCAGTGTCCTGCGGAAAGTGGGAATGGACTCATTATCTGTCTGGTCAAGAGCATATTGCTTCATTATTCAGTTACTTAAACTGTATGAATTGAAACTAATAAAATTCATGTTTTAGAAGTGTGGTAATAACTGTCCTAGTTCCTGCCATAAAAGAGCTTAGAGTTTGTGGTCTTTTTATTCTTTAGTGGCCTAGAAATTTTAATGCTTTATCTTGACATTTATTAAATTGTACTGTGGTCACTGAGTGTCACATTTCCCTGACAAATTACAAACCCTGTGAAGTAAGAATGGTCACCAGTGAGACAATATACTTTTATAATGTTTTATACATTTCAGATTTTGCATAATTTAAAATGTACAACATACTTATTAATTGCTATTTATTGTCAACACTAATTGTAGTGGTTTGAATGAAAATAGGCCCGTAGGGAGTAGCATCATTAGGGGCTGTAACGTTGCTGGAGTTAAAGTGTGGCTTGTTAAAGAAAGTGTGTCACTGGGGAGTGGCCTTTGGGTTCTGCTATTCTCAAGCTATGCCCAGTGTCAAAGTTCACATCCTGTGATTCTCTGATCCAGATAAAAAACTCTATGCTACCTGTCCAGCACCATGTCCATCTGCATGCCTCCATGTTTCCTATGATGAATATAATGAACTAAACCAGTGTAAGCCAGCCCCAATTACATGTTTTCCTTTATAATAGTTTCCATGGTCATGGTGTCTCTTCATGGAAATAGAAACCCTAATTATGGCCTTATGGTATATCAGAAAAAAATAATGTAATTCCATTTTATAAAACATTTTAAAGCCTAAAAGATCAAATGAACTCCAAATATCATAAATGGTAAGTGACCCAGAAAGAAAAGAGATCTAACATGTCTGCCTGACTCATCAGGAGAGCTGTGCATCTCAGAAACTAAATCCACAGTCATGGGATTCTCAAGAATATAGTCGTACAAACCACAGCTTATTGTCTTTTACTCAGAATTACTAATAGTTAAACAAATCTTTATCTTATGAACTATTTAAACCAGCAGAAAATGGATAGTGAAAAATGCATATCCTGTGTGTGTACAAGTCAATTTTTAAAAATCCACCACTCAAAATCTTGGCTTAGTGACTCAGAGGTTGTCTGTATTTAGTGTGTTGCCTTTCAGTAGTAACCCTTCATTTTTCCATGTTTCCCTGAAATAGCAGAGCTTCTAATTTTACTTTTCTTTGATGTCTTGAAAGTCTATGTGAGTATTAGCCACCTGAAAAATCTCAACATGCATTGGTTGGATGACCAAATCCAAAGCAGTGATAACAATCATTTATGCTGGGAAGGATGGGCGGTTAGCTAGAAAAACCCATCCACTGCAGCTGGACACACAAAGCATGGAATGTGGTTTGTAAGTTCCTTGCAAAGTTAATGCTGGCTTTAGCATCTATTATGCAACAATCACAGTTCTTAATTTTACTCATTTGAGTTGAAGACATGCTTACATGTGGACCAGCACATGGTTTGCTACTAGCTTTATCCAAAATTCCCCAAACTTGGAGAAGTTCTTTAATTGATGAATGGATAAACAAGTTATGATTCAGCGACTCAATGGAATTCTGTTCAGTGATGATTAAACACTGATCTATCATAGCACAAAAAGACAATGTGGAAATTAAAAAAAAAGTATGTAAAATAAGGCAGTCTTAAAAGACTATGAGCTATAGGATGTGGTGATATATGAAAATGTGGTACTCTTGGAATGACAAAATTCTGAGGATAGTAAGAAAGCAAAACAATAGCTGTCAGGGCTCCTGAACAGGTGAATGGCTGAGTGGTGCAGTTGGGGGCATAACTAGACAGGTTGTTATGATGTCATGTCTGTCCATGTTGGGCATTTGTTGACTCACATAAGGCAGTGGAAATTACAGGTGAACTTTGACCTTTAGTACTACTACAATAGTTCTTATTAACTTAAGCAAGATGATAAGTTGGGAATTGGGAGATGGGAAAATGGAATACCTGGAAATCATCCTTATTGCTGTACAAATATTCTGTCCAAGGCTTCTCTAAAACTAGTGTATCAGAAAGATATAACCCCCCAGATTATATGTATTTCCAGGTACTAGAAACTTATTTTGCATTCTTTCACTTATCCTACGTTATCCAGTTAGATTCACTTTGGCAACAGTAGAAATGCAAATATGTTGATGTAAAATGTAAGGGAAATAATTTATGTCTCCAAAATAATCCTGCCCTCAAATAAATAGGATCAGAAGAACAGAACATGTCTAATTAGTCCTTCAAGCATGGAATGCCAGTAGGCATTAGTTAAGTCTACAATGTGGCTGGAAACTAGGAGAATTATTTTTATTATCTCTACACAGCACTGAAGCACTGGGTAAAGGTTTTGTCTTCTTCAGATTTCTTGAAATCTGGATACATTCAGCAAGTATTTGTTGTTGGCTGTTGAGTAGTCCCCTTTAGTCACTGTGGAGATCTTTTAGTGACACTTATGGTTTAACACTGAAATTTAATGTTTACGCCATGGGTACTCTTAATTATTCCTCATGCCTTGAAAGATTATATATTCTTCCTCAGGATAAGACTACATCTTACTTGCATTTGTAATTTCTACAGTATTGATCACAATTAATAGATACCTAGATTGTACTGACTCAAAAAAAATGATCCTATGACTAAATGTGTAGCCAATCATACACTTCTCCTTCCCTGTTGGTTTATAACATGTGCAAGAGAATGCCACAGAAGGTTTATACTGTCTATGGCCTCAGGTACCTGAGGGTATCTCTGCGTTTCCTGACTATAGTGCTGTTTGAGATGCCTCTGAGAAGCTACTCTTTTTTATAAATATGCATCATTTCACATGAGAATGATTAGACACACTTTTAATAATTTTGTTAATTAATCAAATCAAGGTATAAAAGGAACTGAAGTGAGTATTCCAAGGCTGTGTGTATAAACATCCAAATGACTAAGGATGATGTGGAGAGAATTCAGTAACTATTTAGAATTTTACTTTTCTCTAAATATTTTGGTAAATATTTCCTCTGTATTTATAATTCCTGTAAGAACAGATGGTATGAAAGTTCATTAAATAGTAATTTATGGATATTGGTAATAAAATCATCTTATAACAACCAATTAAACAGTCAAGAGTGGTAATCATAGAAGAAAAGGGTGGGGGAGAGGGATGAATTTGGGAATGGGAGGACAGCATAGAGCAGAGGAGGACAAGGGAAATAAGCAGCAGGTGCTGTCCACCTGACTGGGCTGGCCATCTGCGACTGACAACTACCTGCTTACCCTGGCCTGGCAGGGAGAGATGACTGACTGTCTGGGAACAGGTCACCTCAATTGGCCTCCCCTATCCACCTCTTTCTGGTGCTTGTATTGACCGACACCCCATAGTTGTATGGAGGTGAAGCAGTATTTAGATATAGAATTGTTGTTCATCTAGGACAGGTTTTTCCAAAGAGAATTTTTGAGTTACCTAAACTCTGTGGGAGAAGCATGCTTCCCTGTCCACTGCATAGAAGTTCAATATTCTCTGCCCAGACTGCACTGGACATAACACATCTTGCTGAAGTCACCAGCTTTGATGTCAGTAGTGTGAGACTTAACAAGCCCTAGTGCGAACCATATGGTTCCTCGCTTCAGGAATGGCAGGAGCAGGATGGAGGCAGTGTCTGAAGGAAAACATGACCATGGAACAACCTGTGCAAACAGGAGGTGCAGAGACAGCAGGAAAAATAGAAAAAGGCTCGGAAATACATCAGGTGGGGTTTATGAGATTTATTAAAATTCAACAACTAGTGTATACTATTTAGCAAATGAGGTATGTCTTTAGAAAATCCCTATGGGATTTATACAAGGATCTGTTAATAAAGGGCATATACAACACTCATATTTTAATCAGACACATTATGTAAAACATGAACAAGAACATACTAGGATAACATAGTGTTTGCACAAGGGATTTTTTAATATTACACATGATTCTTCTGCTTTCACTGCACCCCATTAGAAGCTATGATTTGCATGGTGATGTTGCCACATGAGACAGTAACCTTGACATTTTTTGCAGCTGTAAAAATGTTTGCATACACCAAGATACATAGTCTCTCTAGTTACTATCTGGTTCTTTTATTCATCTCCTATGTATTACCAAAAACATTGTCCACAAAATCTGTTTCTCACATTTTCACAATATAAGCCTTTAAACCACTGTGTCGACTCCTGACATTCTCCATGTTTGCCTTTCCCAACAAAAATGCCATATGTTTTCAAAAGCATTTATCATTTTATTTACAATTCTAGCTACATTGTTGACTCAATGTTTCTTCATATATACCACACATTTACTTAGAAAGATACTCCATTTCAGCTTCAACAGGCCAAAAAGTTCAACTTAATCTTTCCCCCAAACAAGAAATCCTGCCTTATTGTTGTAATAAGAGCGGCAGGCTGCATCCCCGGCACCCGGCCGCCCCCACGGCTAGCTTTACCCGAAATAATTACACGGAAACTGTATTCTTTTAAACACTGGTTGGCCCTTTAGCTCTAGCCCTTACTGGCTAATTCTGATATCCCGATCAACCCATCTCTAATAATCTGTGAGCACAGGTCTTACCGGGAAGATTCTAACCTACGTCCATCCTGGGTCGGAGCTTCATCGCATGTGTCTCAGAGAGCAGAGCTATACCCGCTTCTGCCCAGGAGCCGGGAGCATGGCGTCTCTGCTCCAGACAGCAGAGCTGTCGAGTCTCTGAGCTCACTTCCTCTTCCTCCCAGCATTCTATTCTGTTTACTCCTCCCACCTCTGTTTTAAGCTATGAGGCCAAGCAGTTTCTTTTTATTGCTTAACCAATGAAATCAACAGATTGATATATGACACTCCCACATCACTTTATCAGTTATCAACATTGGAAGCAGTATTCTACAGAGAGCCGCAACACAAAACACAAAGGCATTTGAAGTTTGGAATTCCCTCTCTCTCTCTCTCAAAAAAAAAAAAACAATGATTCTAGGTTCCTTATCATTACCACTCTCTCTTCCATCTTCTCTCCTGTCATTTTCATTCAGAAGGTTGATGAGACTCTGACCTGGAGAGTGAATGAGACTATCAACTGTCTCCCGATTGATCTTTCCCTCTGGGTAACTGCCAGCTGCCTGTGTCTCTAGACATATCATTTCCTTTGAACATGAATGCACTAACCAGGTCCTCATGATAAGTCAGTATTTGTCCTAAGCTCTTACTTTTTATCCATCCTTGTTGCACGCACATATATCGTGTTATTTGTTTATTCATAATTTAGATTAGCTAGTTATTGAGCATCAGAAAATTTTTCCTTCTAAGGCAGCGCTTCATAAGCATTTCTTATTGATCTCTATACCTGTATGTTTAATGTGTCTATAATTGGACAAATATCACTACTAAGTCTCTAGAACTGAGGTACAGTTGTGGTGGCATATATTCAACTGAGACATAGGTTGAATAGACTTCTGGCTATCACATTACAAAGAGCAATGAACCCTATTTAACTATATACCAATGGTTCTACATACAATCTATGTAAGATTTTGAAGAAATTCTATGCTATTTAAAATAAAAATCCAGTGTACTCTTTTTACCCATGTCTCACAATTTAACATTTGATCCACTTAAAAACTATTAAAGTATTGACTTCATATTAAGCTGATCCAGGTGGTGTAAATATCTTCTTATACCTAATGTCAGTACTCAAAGGAACTCTCTCTAATTCTTTTCACTATTAATCTTATTCATTAATACGTTGGTATATTACTATTAATAATCTTTTGCTTGGTTATCTAAAACAATGAATTAAGAAAGTAGGATAAAGTTTTCAAAACCAAAAGTCTAAAAAGAACTGTTACTTGTTTCACAATGTGTATGCACCATATGGTTGTGGAGATTAGAAGACATCTTTCTGGAGTTGGCTCACTTCTACCCCTTTGTAGGATCCTGTATTCAACTAAGGTGACCAGGCTGGCGCACAAACACTCTACCCACTGAGCTATTTCACCAGCTCATATTTGCAATAATTTTAATGGTCTTTGTTCAGTGGCAGTTGAAATGTTCTCTGGAGTGAAAAATTAGGTACATTTAAAAGATATTAAGATTGTTCTTTATGGGTTAAGAAATCATCAAATTGCTGGGTGGTGGTAGCTCTCAGTATTCAGGAGGTAGAGGCAAGCTGCTCTCTGTGAGTTCAAGGCCAGCCTGGTCTACAGAGAGAGTTTCAGGACAGTAGGGCTACACAGAGAAACCCTGTCTCAAAAAACAAAACAAAAACAAAACAAAAATCTTTGTACATGGAGTTTTCCTTAGGCTGCCAGTTCACTAAATATGACCTGGAGAAGTATTATTATTAATTATGAAAGCTTGGCTTTAGCTTAGGCTGGCTCTTATAACTTACATTAATTCATTTCTATTAATCTATGTCCTGCCATCTGACTCATGGCTTTTACCTTCCTCCTTGCATGTCCTGCCTCTTCTCTTACTCCTCTGGTGTCTCCTTCACCCCAAGATTCATCTTCACTTTCTGTCTCTCTCTCTCTGTCTGGAAGTTCCACTTAACCTCCTCCTATCTATTGGCAGGCCAGCTTTTTATTGCACCAATCATCGCAATACATTTTCACAGAGTGAACAAGGATAATGTGCAACAAATTTTCCAATAATAGCTATGGGTAGAATGAGCTCTGAGTTGTAATAATATATAAATGGCTGAAAAATGACATAAAAATTAGCCCAGGCTATTTCTTTATTCGAAAGGTCTTCTATAGGTAATATTTACAATACTTTATGATAACTACAAGCAAACGAAATGTTGATTGCAGAGGGTAGCAATGTTGAAGTTAAGGATGGCTTTTTATCCTTCACCCTCCAAAATACCAAGATAATTTGTGTGTATTCACATGAGACTTCTCTCACTTCAGCATCTCAAATGTCAACTCCAGTCTTCAAAAATACCTTGCCTTGGATTGTAATAATATCTCCCAGGTGCTTTTTGCCACTGGCACTCCTGCTACACTGACATACCATGCTGTTCACATCACATACTGTTACATCTAGAAAGGAGTCTACCAGGAAGTCACCTGAAGAAGGGGTTTATTTTACTGTATTTTGATAGATTCCACAATCCCTCTTTGAATGTCAATATGCAGGGTGTTATGTATTTGAAGAGATATACATTGTTGGAATAAATATCTGACACATCATGGCTTTATTTCGCATCTAATAAGTTTAAAGGACATAAAAAAAAACATAAAACCTTTTATTATAGCAGGACTAAGAGTGTCTAGTACTCCCTAAAGCAACAATTATACATTTCTACCTCATCTGAATTCTGAAACTTGTCCTCAGGAAGACACAGGCATACTAAGGGATGCAATGGAATTTGGTCAAATGAAAGATGTCTTCAACTTGTTCCCTAACATTCTATACATTTCTCTTAAGGAAGTGTTAATAAACGAAAATATAAATAATTTAGATAACTGGATAATATAAGCAATAAACTAAGGAAGAATATTTTAATAAATAGCAATCACATAATCTGTTAATACTTTGTAGAGGATACTATGGTATTAGATATTTAGAAGTATAACTACAATTCTCTAGATTAAATTTTAGCATTAACCCCTGTGGTTTATACATGTGTGCTTTTAGTGGAAGTGTTTTCTCTAGCTCACACAGTACTGAGGAAAATGGAAATTTTGTCTAATTGATTCATGAACTCATGGAGGTTTCTGAGTGTCAGTGCTAGCATAGTGCAATTATGAGCTAAAAAACAAAGATCCATTTCTTTAGGCAACTATCCCTCTCACAGAGATTAAACAGGTAACAACAGAATATGTGCGATACACAGTAGATCATGACCAGAATGATGACTGTTCTTAAGGAGTTGAGACAGACAAAGAAAGAGACTCTCCCCTAGACCTTTTAGCAGGGTACAATATCCTTTTCGTATGCTGTGTTTAGCAGTGAAACTTCCATGGATTTTAAACCTAATACATATATGTCATTTGAAGTCAGTAAATAACAGCAATAAAATTAAATTACATCCAAATCTCTTGAAAGATAAAACAGCAAAATGTACACTATAAGTAAAGCTTCAATATGTGTTAATACTATACACAATAATATATTTAGAGCTCTTAATCTGATGTTCTTAATAGGTAGTCCACGATTAATGCTTATGACCATTCTCATAAATCTTTAAGGGCTCCAGTAAATGGTGTGTGCAAGAAGATACACAGAAATTCCTGTGTGAAATGGAAGCTGCATCCCAGTGCATTGCCAGTATATAACCAAAATAGAGAAAACAAAAATTTCATTGTATTAAATAAGTTAAATTTTAATTGTATTGTATTAAAAGTGAACTCAGTCATCCATGTAAGTCTTTCAAGAGGAAAAATACAATGAAGGATAGTTGACACTCTGATTCTTGTGGGTAAGAATGAAAAGATGGCAGACCCAGATATTAGCATCCCGAGATGAACTCAGGTGAAGTTTAGATCCAACAGATCTTTGTTTCTCAAACAAATATGTTTACAATGCGAACCATCACAGATGAGAATTTGTCTGATGGAAAATGCACCTTGGAAAAATTTTCCTTCCTAAAGTTGGAACACACATTTTCACATTTCCCCCTCACATCAAAGCAGGCTGCAGGGCTCACTATGAGGGTCTGAAGGCAACTATAGCAAAATTACCTGTCCAAAGGGCATCTCTATTTGTAGACACCATTGCCATGTCGCATAGGAGGGGGAATTCAGCAATGGGCTTGTTTATAAAGACTGAGATGAAGACTATTTTGAGACAAACTCTGTCACCACCTTTTAGTAGTTTGACATGAGTGGTGAAAGAGGCAGAAGCAGACAAGCACAGATATATTGTTGGCCATGTGGACAGTGAAGCACACTCATCTTTGTCACACTCTAAAGATCTAAAGAGTGGTGTCCATTAATCCTTTGTGGGAAAACAACAAAGCTACCATTGGACATGAACTTGCTCTCTTCATATCCAGAGGATGGTGTGCGAACCTAACAGTCAGAGACTGCCGTTAGAGAAATCAATTTCATTAGAGTTTTCTTTATGACATGCAGAACTATCATATAAAACAGGAGTGAAGAAGCCACTACATATAAGACACACGAGCCTTGAATAGGAGTTATGTGTCTATAAGTATTATTTCAAGTAGCTCTCACACCCATCAGAAGACATTCTAGGACAAACCATATTCAGGCAGGCCACAGACAATGCATAGCAACTTTTTTTTTTTTTGAAATCAGGTTTCACAGCAGTTAATAAATTTCTATTTCTTGAGAGGAGGATTTTGTTACTTCAATAGGCTGTCTGTGGACTGTTTTTTTTTTTTTTTTTTTAAGCTTTGCTTCATAGTTCTTAGCTGTGGCCCCTTCCTTTGAAGTCACTTCTCCCCCATTAGCAGGCCATTAGCACTGAGTTCCTTTCTCTGCTTATTGCTGCCTAGTCAGGGTACGATGAAGTAATACAGTATTTACTACCAGCTGAACACACATACTGCCCCCATTTTTGAAAAGCCAGCCCTTCCCTGGAGCCGCACTTCCTACACATACTCTGGAAGTCCGGCAGGGCTTTGGAACTTCTTGATATAAGAAACTAGGAGGACTTACTGCTGACAACCACATCAAGTTCCACTACAGGTGGGAGAGGATCAGGGGTCTTGAGAATGGACTTTTGGAATGTTATGGGTAAACACACAGCCTTGAATTCTATGACATAATAGGTTTAAAATGATTAGTTTGAACTTTTTTGGGGGGAACTAACCACATCCTCAGTGAAAAATCTGAGGTTGAAAGAAATCCCTTTCTTTGTTTCAGACATAAGATTTGGCAAATACTTATTGAGATAAAGCACATTTATTGTTTAGGAGACATGCTTTCTGTCACATTAGCTATATGACTGTTGTCTTGTATGTCCTCATACTGTAGTTTCATCTGAAACTAATAGTGTAATTAATGGGAATAAAGAAAACTTTTACTTTACTGTTAGCCTATCAAACTACTCAATGCAATTTTATGCATAGTGCAGTAGTCAAGAGATTTTTTTTAACAATTACTTAATATAATGAATAGATGCTGAAATTGCTCAAATCGAATTACAATTTTGCGAAACATGATTCTGATGAGCAGGCCTGCCTTCATGCATTTGTGAGAAGTCTGACAAGCTGCTGTGAGTGTTCACTGAAGGGAACGTAGTTTTGGCAGAATTCTTCCACCTCCTACATGAACAGAGTGTTTACTGTGAGGCAAATGTTTCTGAGTGTGTACTGTGCTCTCCTTTAAGCCTAAACCTCTTTTCTTCTGGAACTAAGAGTTCAGAGAAAAGATTTTCTTTGACCAAATCATGTTTACTTAAAACACTTATTTTGTAAGTATTCAGTTCTATGGCTTCTAATAAAAGATATAAAAAGCTAAATGTCAAACATATAGAAATGGCTTGCTTGTCATCTGAATGCTGCAGCTGAATGGTTTAAAAGAACATTTGCTGTTATCAAGTTTTCCTTAGGCCATGCCAATTCTAACAAGAGCTTGAGTGAAAAGTGAATGTCCATTTAAGTGTCCTATACAAATGTTTTTTTTAGCACTGATTTTGAAAATCATGTTAACATTACAGCAAATGTAGATTTTTTTTCACCAATCTTTCCTTGCTCTTTTGCCTGCTCTTTGATATTTCTTCTCCCCCGTTTTATCTTGCTATGGGGATGTGAAAACACCACTGCCTTGTATCTAAGCAAGCCTAGTGAGCAGGAAAAATAGTATCAAGTCATGATCGAGGTCAGTGTCCAGCAGCCACAAAAGTGGGAAAGAAAAGGGTGTCTAGAAAGTGCGTAAAAGAAGGTATGGTTTCAGATTTGCCTGTCACACCAAACACAATTGAACAACTAATAAATAGAATACTGTTAACATTGTCTGGCTTGGATAGTGGTGTTTTATTGGTATATGCTTCTGGACTGATGAGAAGTATATTGTTTGTGTAAACTAGTATTCTTGTTCCCAGGGCATGTTTTATCCCATCATCAATCATGCCACATATATAAGAGAGAGAGAGAGAGAGAGAGAGAGAGAGAGAGAGAGAGAGATTGAGAGAATGAGAGAGATTGTTTCAATGAATAGGAAGACAAGGTAAAAATAAGGATTGGGGATTGTGGAATATAGGGCCTCTTGAACCATTATTGAAACCTTTCTGTGGGTTTAAATGTATTTTGAGTTAAGAAAATTTTAAACTAAAAAGTAACCATGACTTACTAAATCTCCTATAAAGATGTTCAAATATAATAAGTACTTATTAACTTACATAATATAATATAGTGGGTGTTTTGGCAAGTGAGAGTTTCCTGAGCAGAAAAATTGAGGCGGCCAGTCTTTTCCTAATGCTGCTCCCCTGTCTTCCCCAAGGGTGTATCCTTCACACCATCACTTGTTTGAAGAAGCGTGTATCATTTGTTTTTCCATGTCATGAACTTTGATTCACAAAGGAGTGATTTTTTTATTTGAAGGAGGCTGGAAACATGTCCTGTAGAGTACATGCCAGACACGTCAGACAGAGCAGGGAGAACAGATTTCCGTCAGATCACTAGAAAGCCACATTAGGCCCCCTACTAAGCATAATATGTGGACTGATGCCAAAGTTTTCCTCAAGAAGAGAGCTGGTGTCTTTATTCTACTTGAAACTATGCTAGCTAAGAATTTAACAAGAGGTCATAGTTATATCAGTGAACTCACAAAAGATGAATATGTGAAAAATAATCATGCCTACATATATAGAGCTGCTGCTGCTGTTTAAGTAAAATGAAGTATTCTCAAGTACAATGTAGCAACCAATTGCTCTAGGCGGGCTAAAACTCATTAAATACTATCATGTCAATGATAGAAAGACAAAGTGGAGAGAGATTAATCGTAAAAATAGTTTTTTTAAAAAAGATTTTTGTGTTTAAAAATATTTACTCTTGTCAACATTCAGAAAATAAAGATTATAGCATTATGGCCTGAGGAAGACACTATGTTATCGATGAAAATTCTGCATTTTTTCACACGTAGTCATATTATCACCTTAGTTGATCTGTACCAAATTGTTCAATTGAACTGTCTGTGTGAGCAGCTGTGACCAGACTGTGAAGATGCCCATTTGTGCTACAGTTTTCCATCCACTCAATCCAAATCCTCCTCACATATTTTTGCTAGTGGCATATGTGGAGGTCAGACATCTTCTTGGCTGAAACATTACCCTTTTATGCAAATCTATATGCTGTTCTGACGGAAACATCTTTAGGCATTGCCCTACTGGGAATTGATTCAAGTAATTAATGCCAGCTTGTGAACCAGCTTGAACTTGGCTTCTTGTATATAGTGCATCCCTAGAAGCATCTATTGTTAGCTGAACGCTGGCAGCCTCCCTGACTGTGAGCTCAGAACTTTCCTTCATTTATTATCTCTGAGTTATCTTTGTATTTGAAATTGGGTTATCTTTTACTTGAAATTGTGTTTGGATTTACAGAGCAACTCTAAAGTAATATGTGTGTAAGTAAAATTTAATTATGAAGAAAACTCAAAGTGTCTACCTTGGCTTCCCTTACTTTTTAAAAACTTTCACTCTTGCCTTTAGTTTTTAGGTGAGGAAGGTCTTTGTAGACTAGTTTGTAATAGGGTATTTTGGACTAAAGATGAAGGTAACAACCTTGAATGTGGGGTACAATAGTGCATGCCTGTACAATAGTGCATAGCAGATAGAGGCAGGGGGACTTGGGTTCTAGGTTTACTGGGACACATAGTGAGATAAAGGTCAACTTAGACTATATGGTAAGATCTTTTTTTTAATAAAAAAAGACCCAGGTTTAAACTGGTCTACTACCTAACGTTTGGCACAGCAGCAGCATAATAGTTGTCAATTAACTATTCCCCGTGTTTTAATTAGATGAGTTACTGGTCATAGTCTGTAGCGGCGTAAATGAAGGCAGACAGAAATTATAGGAATATATCCAGATTTAATTAGGGAAAGACTCACAGAACCTGTGGTTCCAGCGGAGAACAGGAAAGCAGAAGGGGCAGGGAAGAGCACACCAGCAATATTTATTAGTAAAAAATATCCTCAGGTGACCTGCCCTATAAGCAAAGTGATTGGCTGAGGCTACCCCTACATCTCCCCCTTTTGTCTAAATAAGATAGAGCCAAACCAAATACAACTATATACAATAGGAACAAATAATAAATACACTAAACATCTTATTCCAAGGAGTCTAAATAATGTAGAGAGTAAAGCCGGGCAATGGTGGTGCACGCCTTTAATCCCAGCACTTGGGAGACAGAGGCAGGCGGATCTCTGTGAGTTCAAGACCAGCCTGGTCTACAGAGCTAGTTTCAGGAAGGCTCCAAAGCCACAGAGAAACCCTGTCTCGAAAAACAAAAAAACAAAACAAACAAAAAAAATAATGTAGAGAGTAACTACAATTATCTAATCTTTTACTCCATCAAAGATCTGAGAAGGGAATTAATACTACTTAACAAATGAGAGATATCCAAAATGTGCAACAAATGACAGAGACAACTGACTACCTGGGTAATCACCCAAAGTCTCGTTTGCAATCTTGAGTCAACCAACTTTGGCTAAGGCCTAACATAACTGACATACCATTATTAAAGGCAAGGAACTTTCTTAGAACTATCCTACCCTGTCTTGGCAAGATAAGACAATCTTGTATCATCCATTTATGGATATTCTGTATCTTTGTCAGTAGTTGAGGTATGGGTTTTTTTTTTTTTTTTAACCCAAAGGCTAGTTCTGCCAAGAAGACAAGCTCCCAGTGGCGTGTCTTTGGTGCTCAACGTTCTCTCAGGAGAAGAGTAGTGTTGCCAGGAGTGATTGTATCTTGTTGGCACGGAATTCTAGGTTAGATTAAAGGCCATTTTTTACAGCTCTTTGAAGAGGCTGAAGATTATACTATCTATACTAAATATAATCTCTATGTATCTAAAAAACCTGATTATCCTAAAAATAAATATGACAAACATATAATTCTCAATACCTATCTAACTTGAAGACTAAGAGAATAAACAACTGTGCAATATATGAAGACAATGATCTCCAACTGTAAAAAATGTCATTACATATCAAATGTAAACAATGTTATTATAAATAACATCAGAGGTAGAAATGTACATTGTAATATGGTAAATGTATCAATGCAATATAGACAAAGTTATAAGCATACTTTTATACAAAAATAGAGGGAGGAACACTCACACTTAATATTTAATATATCAATATACAAGAAACAGTACCAATACAATTTTTTCAAAACAGTAATTCACAAATACCAATCATCCCATCAAACCAGTTATTCCCCCCCTTTTTTTGAAAGTACCCCTAATTCCATAAAATATCTCCCCCATCCTCTCAACCCTTATCCCCAGTTGGGTGCCAAATGTAGCAACGTAAATGAAGGCATACAGAAATTATAAGAATATATTCAGCTTTAATTAGGGAAAGACTCACAAAACCTGTGGTTCCAGTGGAGAACGGGAAAGCAGAAGGGGCAGGGAAGAGCACAACAACAATATTTATTAGTAAAAAATATCCTCAGGCGACCCCACCATACAAGCAAGGTGATTGGTTGGGGCTACCCCTACAATAGTCAAAAAGATACACAAGAAAAAAATTCACATGTGCAGCTGCACAAACCACCAGACCTTCAGGCTGAACATAGCGTAGTGCCCTGCCAGGCAAAGTCTATGAGAGTCTATGCCAGGGCACATAATAGATTCAAATCCAAATCTACTTTAGCCTCCTTTAGTACAGTCTAGAAGTCTGCACTGGCCTCTGTTTACTTTTGAATAAACCTTATTCACCCATTATTGAATTTGAATCCATTTGACTAGGTCAAGAAACATTTTATATATTTAAATATAGTTTTGGTGGATATGCCTCACTATTTTTAACTGATCCTTGGAAAAAATTAAAGTAAATACCAGAAGAAAAAAAAACTGTCACTCAACATCTAGTACATTACTGATAGATGAATAAATGTAATTATATTTAGTAAATATCTCTAATTTTAATAATATTCACTTTTTTGTTTTCACAATATTTTTCTAAACAAATGCACATCAGGTCATGAAAATGTTAGCAAAATTTATAGAATCATTTGTTCATTAGAGCCAGCTGATTCTAGCAAAGGAATATGGGGGTTATCAATACAACATATTAAGATAGAGACTAATGCTTTTTTATTTCCTGACTGCTCAGACCTGAATAATCACACAGTAACTATATTAATTGCAGCACTGTTTAGTCAATAGCTAGGTATCTTTCTAGCTAGCTATTATATTTTTAATTAACCCATTACTGTTATTTTATATTTTACCATGAGGCTTGTTGTTTACCTGTAAAGTTTTGAGACATCTGTCTCCTTTTGCAGCTTCATGGCGTATTTCTGACTCTGCCTACTCTCTATACTTCTTCCAGCCTGGCTATATTCTGCTCTGCCATAGGCCAAAGCAGTTTCTTTATTAACCACTGGTAATAAAACATATTCATAGCATACTGAGGGAAATCCCACATCATCTCCCCTTTTCTGTCTAAATAAAAAAGAAGGTTTTAACTTTGACAGAGTAAAATTACATATAACAAAACAGGTATCAAGCAAGACTTAGAGTTACAATATTTTTCGTGAGTCTAAAGTTTCACATAATTTATCTTTTAGCATAACTTAGGAAAACTATAACTATCTGTCTTCAACTCTACCAAAGACTTCAGAAGGATATAATATTACCTGAGTAAACAGGAAGCACATTGTAAGCAACTTCCAAAACTCTAGAATTGAAAGAGACATCTTGCTGCCTGGAAAGTCACACAAAGTTCTTCTGTAACATTGAGGCATCCACCTTAATCCTACAGGCCCACAGTATACAGCAGACTTTCCCATAAAGCTTAAAATTTGAAAGACTATCTTGCCTATATTGGCCCCACCTTCTAGGTGCAGTTGATTGTCATAGTGATATGATGGCCAGGGCATAGTGGGCCCAGAAAGAGAAAGCTTTATCATGCCATGCTGTTCATCCAGAATGGTTTGTTTCCTTCAAAACAATAAAAAGTTACCACGTTGGTGATGGAGAGACAGATCAGCATGTAAGTGCACTTGTTCTTGCAGTGAACCTGAGCTCAGTTCCCAGCACCCTCATGGTGATTCACAACTATCTGTAGCTGTAATTTCAGGGAATAGTACACCCTCTTCTGCACTCCATGGTCACCAGGCATGCATGCAGTATAATACACACATGAAGAAAAAATCATATACATACAAACAAAATAAATAAGAATCAAACACATTTAAGAATAATCACTTCATCCCCACACTTACATGGCTTTAGGTTCCAATATCCTTTGTATTGTAGAATTTTCTAGTTCTGGAAGGACTCACATTGTTTTTCTTCTTCAGTTTTGTCAAAGATCAAGATGAACTGATTTATGGTAACTCAGCTAGACTGATAAATTGAGCATCTGCACAGGGATAGTTTTGACTGGGAGAGCCATATTACTCCATAACTTTCTGTGTTCTGATATCCTCAAATGTTCTGTCCCCTATGATGTTTCTTTCTTTGGCCTGTTGCATGGGTTTAATCAACAAAGACACACTTTCCCACTGCACACCCCAATAAATACTATCATCTGTTCTCCATTGTCTGCAAGATACTTGATAGGTTAGAAGAAATGTGTCAAATGTGCTGAGGTACTCTTTGCTCTCTTCCTTTTTCTTTACTAGAGCATTCTGAACTTCATGGCCTTGCATTAGTCTAGCCCCATGTTTGTACACAAGAAAGCATGTCACATGCTCCTTCGAAGGGACTTAGACTACTTAAACACACAGATTCAAAGGGTTCCCAGCCATAAGCCTCTATCTGTTCATTAGTTCTTCAGTTCACTGACTGTTATTGACTCAACTTCAGATGACACTTCTTTCCTTCCACCACAGGGATGTAGTGACGATCAACACATCCTCTTTGCTTTACTTTTTCATCCTGTAAAAATATACATTTACTTATTTTTTGCCTAAATTTGACCCTGACCTGAGTTATACATCAAGATTCTCACTTTAAATTTGCATTTGTTACTTTGATTGTTTCTCCATTTAAACAATAAATTCCAAAATATTGCACAAGTCTGTATGAGATCACAAATTGTGGGTTATAATATTATGATGTAGTAGACATATATTTGTGTTGTATGACAGTACTATACAATGTTTTAAAATGAATATTTAAAAAGAAATGGTTCTCACATAAACAATGGCCTTTTTGTTACTCCCCTCTTCCTTTTCCATGCCAGGTATGTATGTATGTGTGTATGTATGTGCATACCATATTTTATATGTGTGTGGTATGTACATTCATGTGTGGTTTCTAGTTGTACAAATCGGTGCATTTGTATGTAGAGGCCAGAGGTCTACATCAAATCTTCCTCAATCACTCTCAAAGTATGTTTTGAGATACTTCCTCTCACTGAATGTGGAATCACTGTTTCAGTTAGACAACTGGCCCTTGGACTCCTTCTGTGCTCCCTGCAATGGGTTTATAGACACAGCTATGCTCCGTTTTTGCATGTGCGGTAAATATTTGAGTTCATTTTTCATTTTCTCATTCTTTTCAGCCAACACTTTATCTACTTGGCCAAGTTTTTTAAAAAGAAAAATTTTCTTAAAATGTCTACCATACAAAAGTGCTCAGATTATATCAATTATAAACATGTTTATCCAAAACCCTCAATTAATAATATGGCCATCTATTTATTCATTTAGTTCTTAGACTTCTGAAACTAAAAGCCAATATGATGCTGTGTTTCATAAAGTAACTACTATTTATAGATTCTGGTAAAGACAATTAATGAAACTAAAGTCAATTAAAAACTTAAAATCTGTTTTTTGTCTTTTGTGAACAAAAAATGATGAAAATCTTTTTCCCATAACACTGCCTTAGCTATATTCTTCTGGATTCAAAGAAATATAAATTATTTCTGTCGGGGCTGGAGAGATGGCTCAGTGGTTAAGAGCATTGCCTGCTCTTCCAAAGGTCCTGAGTTCAATTCCCGGCAACCACATGGTGGCTCACAAC
>NC_022029.1:12553570-12558085 GCF_000317375.1 Microtus ochrogaster
TTAAAAAAATTATTTCTGTCATTCACAAGATGTGTCTGCAGATGAATCCTGGAATTGAGCACAACAGGAAAATTGGGTGTGGATTTCAAGGACCTAAGTACTTGGCAAAAGGAATAATCATTGTAGATTATTACAATTCTTTCAGTATCTGACCACCAAGATATATGTATGAAAACCAGGAAAAAATGTATTTTGTTTCAAGTTTCTGTTGTTTAAAGTAAATATCAGATTGGAAAATTCACCTTGAAAATTCTGTACACTGAATATGTCCTTCCCATTTCCTGGTATAAGGTGTCAAGTAAAAGAAACTGAAATCACTATCCTCATTCCTACAATCTTCTTTTTAGCACGATGCTGGTGACATAAAGAAGTATCTAGCTTCTCTTTTACCTGACTATTACAATTTCAAGCATTAAAATGGTAAACCCGCAATTAGCCCTTGATCATAAGACAAATAAGCCAATTAGTGATAAATTAGGCTCAGTATTCTACACAATAGAATAATTACAGAAAAATGGTTGGATCTAAAGTCTGTACTGGTGTGGCAGCTTGTCTGTCATGCAGAAACACCCAATTCCATTTGGACACTTGAGATCACTAAGAAGCAGCATCTGACACCACACTGCTGCTCTGCTGAGCACAAGCAACAGGAGACTCTCCAAAGAATGGAGAACAATCCAAAGGCTTGCTTGTGTCAGCTCTGCCAATGCAGGGCATTTCAAGTGATGGAGGATTTAAAAATTTAAAACAAGTCCAGCCTGACAGCCATTTATCTGGGATATGTCCTTTGCTGTCACAATGATTAGCCATCTGTTCTCAGATCTGAAGAATGTTTCCTTTCCAGATCTCACCCGCCCATCCATCACTGATGTCATTATACCACATTTAAAGATTCGAGGTCTAAGAATCTTGTCTCGTGTGCACAGTGTAAGTTTTAGGTTCCATCCCCAGTTCCATCTTAAAACAAAAGATAAAAAAGTAAGATGTATGAACTGTAAGTTTTTAGTTACTTCATATTACGACTAATAAAATGCCAGCCTCTGTGACAGTGCAAGCAAGCAGACACCATGCATGCTACTGGACAAGCTTTTGTACTTCTTGTGAGTGGTTTCAGGTTATAGTCATAGAAGACACATGCAAAAGAAAAGTAGCAAAATGTAGGTGTTTAGATATATCTGCTTTGAGGACTATGATTATGAAACATGTGTTACCTGGTACTCCCCTTTCATTCAAAGTAGAAAGGATTTTAGATCGACCAAGGAGAGGGTACAGTCCCAATCTGAGGCAGCATGGAAGCCAGTGCTCTTGGATAGACTTCTGCTTGGTTGTCTTACTTAGTTACTTCTCAGACTGGGAGGTGCAGGCCTCCTCTGTTGGAGACTGAATCAGAATTGCAATCAAGATTCTGCACATGTTTTGGTTTGTAATTTCCTTGTTTAAAATAGTACTGCAAAGTCCACCTCCTGTGACCAAGGAAGGACTATCACTCAGGCCTAGTGTTTGTCTTACTGTTTGTGAAAGAAAAAAACAATGTGTCCCTGGAATCTAGAAAAGCTCAGATCTTGTGAATTAACTCTAAATCAGGGAGCCACAGGACTTCTGGTTTTATTTTAAAATATGGGAGAATTTCCCCTTGAGATATTGTTGATTTAAGCCTTTGTGCTCGCAGCCAGTTGATTGATCAATTAACTGATTTGTAGTTGACTCTTATGCTTCACGTGGGGCTCTGTATGCTAAAAAGGATAATTCAATTCACTATTTATTCACAAAGTTTCTACTAGATGCTTCAAGATGTAGTTAAGGAGATATTAGGTCAATGAGATGATTCAGTGGGTAAAGAAACTTCCCACCAATCCTGATGTCCTGAGTTTGGTTCCCTAGGACTGGTATATTAGAAGGAGGAATTGTCATCCCACAAGTCATTCTTTGCCCTCTGCCTGTCCATTGTGACACATATACAGTTCCACCCTAAATAAGTCAAAGTTTAAAAAGAGATAGTAAGAATTAATCAACATTTTAATAACAGATGGCTTACTACAACTAACACTGAAGTAAAAAATCAAAGGTAAGAAAGTTGCATTATGAATTAATAAGTAAAATATATACTGAGTGTTAAAGAAAATATATTGGAGGAGAGTGCAGTAGATTGGGAACTAGTTATACAATACTTAAGCCTCATCTGGTCCCTCAAAACCATGAAGAAGAAAAGTAACATGAACTGGGAGCTTGAAGATACTCTGATGGCAAGTGCAAAATTCTTTAGGGCAGCCTTTAGAGGCAGGATGCAAAACTTGTAATCCACAATGAATTCATCCGAAATGTCTTTACATAACAGAGTTGTGTGCCCTAAACACTATGCAAACATAAAAAGTAGCAAGAATTATTCTTTAAAAAGTGACTTGCACATGATCAGGCAAAATGGCTCAACAGGTCAGTGCTTGTCTTGCACCCCTGATATCCTAAGTTCATTTCCCACCGGAGGATGAATGAGAGAACTGACTGCACAGAGAAGATCTCCACACACACACATTGCACTGTGTCTACCCCCACACACTATACACCACACACAGATGCAAATCATAAATACGTTTAAAGACAATAACCTACATACATCATTTTTAAAGTAACCTTTTCTTATTTTTGGAATGTAGAAGAATTTTGAAATTTAACTTATTACTGCTCATTGAACTTTTCTGTAGTAGTGAGGTGAGCAGGCCTGCTTTTCATCCTGCCCGGTTCCCACACGGCTAGCTTAGCCCCGGAAATAATAACACAGAAACTGTATTTATTTAAACACTGCCTGGCCCATTAGTTCTAGCCTCTTACTGGCTCATTCACACATCTTGATTAACCCATTTCTAATACTCTGTGTAGCATCACGAGGTGGTGGCTTATGGGGAAAGATTCTAGCCTACATCCATCTCGGGTCAAAGAATCATGGCGTCTGCTTGACTCTGCTTTCTTTCTCCCAGCATTCTGTTCCGTCTTCCTCGCCTACCTATGTTCTGACCTATCAGGCCAAGCAATTTTCTTTATTAATTAACCTGTGAAACAACAGATAGATAGAAGATCCTCCTACATCACTTTTCCAAGTAGATGTAGTCTTTCTTAAGGCTCCCATTTTAAACAGCATGGGAAGTATTTGACACACTGACTCTAAACCATATTGTGGCATTCAGATGTTTCACGAAAAGTCTGCAATTATTTCATCATCATTGTGTAACTTATCTCTCTGTAGGGATTGCTCTATGGTTGTTCATATATAATAAGGAAGCTGAATGAGCACACATCAGAAATGGATAGCTCATGTCATTGGTACCAGTGGATACTAATGAGAACAAATCAATAAGTGGCAAAACATATCAATTCAGTTCTGTGAAAGATTTTCCTCAGGCTTCAAATATAATCAAACAACAACAACAACAACAACACACACACATTTGTATGCACGGAGGACATGCATGGTATCAGAAAGTGTATCTTGGATGACCATTACAGAATGTTAATTTCCAGAAAATATAACATGGGCAAAAGTTAAGCAGGCTCCAGTACTTGTTACAGTGAAGAATCAGGCTGGATTGAAACTCATGATTCTCCTGTTTCAACCTCCTGAGCACTGGGATTATAAGCATATACCACCACATTTGATGGGAGGAAAGGTTTAAAATGGGATTCAAATTGAACAACTTAAAATACATGGGTCAGAGTAACAGAGTCTCTGGAATACAGTTGTAAAGCCAGTCACTTCAGAACAGAGACTTGGATACCACACAGAGTTTCATGTGTTTTTTGTTGGATAATGGCAAAAAGCAGGCAGTTTTAAAAGCAACTGGCCCATAAGAAAGTCAACATTTAGTGAAACTTGAATATAAATTGAGGTTTCTAATAATGAGTTCTTAGGCATTAAGGAGTTTCAGCTGATGCCATCTGTGCCTTGGTTATGACTCTGAAGTGAATGGAGACACAGCTAACAGTGAGGCAGAGACAGAGAATCTTTCCAGTGCTACCTAAAGAGGCACTTGGTGCTGCTTAAGTATTTCAAGACATATTTCACATAGATCTGGGATGTAAAAGCAGGTCAAGCCTGGTGGGAAATTGGTGAGTCAGGCAATTCTGGCTTTTCTGTAAAGCTCTTGGAGGCGTTGTTTTGCCCAGAGCTATTCTCATAACAGCTTAGTACTCTAAGTATTAAATTGTTGGCAACTATATTATGTATTTTGTACATCAACCCCAGTGAAAATAGGCTTTTGATGCTTCAGCATTATTACCAAGGGGATTTTACAAGCAAGTGCTTTGTGAAAACTGGCATTTGGGTCTCCTGGTTTCTATGTGATGGCACAAGTCAGAAAGCTGCCAGGTCACCTTATCCATTAACTCTTCTGTGACCCTCATATCCACAGAGCATCTGTGTGGTCACTCTGATAACGTGCACTGGAAGAGTGTGTGCAGATGTGAGTGCCTGTGAGGGAGAGTGTGCAGATGTGCATGCCTGTGAGGGAGAGTGTGCAGATGTGC
>NC_022029.1:12558570-12573813 GCF_000317375.1 Microtus ochrogaster
TGGAGGAGAGTGTGCAGATTCCAGTGCCTGTGGAGGAGAGTGTGCAGATTCCAGTGCCTGTGGAGGAGAGTGTGCAGATTCCAGTGCCTGTGGAGTAGTGTGCAGATACAAGTACTGACAGTGCCCAAATAGCTTCTTTGCAGACTTCCTCAGCTCATAGGCTTATTTCTGCTCTGCTGACCTTCTCCTTACCTTAGCCAGAGCTCCTTTGCACACTGCTTTCTATGCATTATATCCTCCACTAAGTCTCCTTCAACCTTCCTTCCTTCTGGTTCTGGCCAATTATCTGTCCCTTTTTTTGGGTTCCATGTCCATAGGCTCATTTCTGTTTTGGTAGCAGCTGAACTACTTTACAGTGGTCTACAGGCTTAGCTTCTGAGCTGCTCTTTGAGCTCACTGAAAATGGCTGCCATCTTCTTGTACACCCTCTACACAACACCAGCTGATGAAGTTGGATACTTGGTCACGTTCTGCGGTGCATGAATGGTTTGTGCTGGTTTGGATCCTACAGCTAGTGGTGTATGGTCACACGTTGACATGCTGACAATGTGTTTTTCCACAAGAGACTTGCTTTTGGGTCTTAGAAACATGTTCTGTGTAGAATTAATCAGAGAAGAAAAGCGTAATCATATGTGGGAGGTCACTGAAGGGCTGAGACTGACCGTTAGATGAAGATAGAGAAAAACTCCCAAATGATGTGATCAGAATGAAGGATGACCAAGGATGTCTGCTTTTAAGGGGCAAATGAAAGTGGGAATATTTGAGCTAACCAGGCCCAACACTTACTTTTGAACAAAGAAATATGCTTGTGGCTTAACAGTTCACCTGTACAGTGCAAAACTAAGAAATGGAAATTCTCACTCTATAATCCCTTTAATGTCTAATTTTTGCCAAAGGAGTCTATCCGTGTTGTCACCAAATGCTACTGAGATCACAGATCAGAAAAGAAAGAAAGAAAGAAAGAAAGAAAGAAAGAAAGAAAGAAAGAAAGGAAGGAAGGAAGGAAGAAAGAAAGAAGTGAGTTCTACTCATCTGCATGACCCTATGTAAATATCATGTTGCCTTTTTTCTAACCACAGTTTGAAGAAGCACTTTTCTGAATACTTTTCACTGACATCTCATTGTGGTGTGTCCCTACAGGATGCTACACAATGATTTGACACATGATGATCAGATCAGGGATTCCAGTCTGAAGAGATGGTTCAGTAGGTTTCTCACAAACACAAGGACCTGACTTTGATTCATAGGGGAAAAAAAATGCATAGGTAAAATGTATGGTTGATCTCAGTTCTGAAAGGTGGAGAGTGGAAGACCTCCACATTCCTTAGCTAACGAGCACTGTGTGCTTGACAAAATTCAAACCTGTTAGATACATTGTAAAAAAAATGTGGACAGAATCAGAAACTGTTCACTGGCTTGATTGCACACACCACACACACACACATGCATACACACATATGCATATATGTACCTGCAGATAATCACACACCCTCACCAACACGCACGCGCGCGCGCGCGCACACACACACACACACACACACCTCATTCATTTGAAAATTTTAGGCTATAAAATACCTCAGTCATTTCTCATTTTTTTTATTTTTTTATTTATTTTTTTTTTGGTTTTTTGAGACAGGCACCATTCTCCTATTTCTTTATAAAGTAGCTAATAAAGTGTTATAAACTATTGGCATATTATGCCTCTACAGAACACTAGAGATCATTCCTTCTTTCCATCTGTAATCTGCTGAATTCATCCAGCCTCTTCCTGCCTTCTCTATCCATCCTTGTTGTTTCTAGAGTCTCGTGATAGCTGTTCTACTCTCTACTTTCAGGAAATCAAAATTTATGTACATTTTAGGGATCTTAATGCAATCATTGATCATAATAGCTCATTCAATTAAAAAGTAATATATTACTAGAATATATACATATGTTGTTTACTATTTCTTATGGTGGTATTTGCAGAATTCCCTCGTTTTATTCTAACCATTCTTCTGAACCTCCATAAAGCATCCTGTGACCTTAGCCATCTCACGAGATGCTCAATAAAGCACCCTGTGACCTTAGCCATCTCACGAGAATCTACATAATTGAGCCATGGGAGAGAAAAAGCAGGATTCTTCTTCACTAACTTTGTTGAATTGTGGGAAAATACTTCATTATACTACAATGTGAGATTCTGGGAAAAAAGAAAAAAGCGAAGATTTACAGCATGTTAAAATGATACCAGAAAGCAGTATTGTAAGAAAGTAGTAAGAGGCAATTTATTTATTTTCTCCTTCATATTAGAAATATAATTCAAGTTCCTCATACTTTGTGTGAAGCATGAAAGATGCAGTTTAAGGAGAGTCTTAAAATATGGATTTTATCTAAGCCACTAGTCTAGAAGTTGAATGTTTCTGATTGACATGTTTATTTCCCGTTTCCACTAAGTTCGGCTTCAAAGCAAAACAATGTTAGCAACTCTGATTTAAGGTAGAATATACTGGTGAGCAATTTATTTATCTCAGAAGTGCCAATATTTCACGCTTCGCCTTGTCTTGACAGCAACCGAAATAGTCTCAGTAGCACAGGCATAACTGGGTTCTGGGATTTGGTTAAAAATGATTTGGCTGCGTGCCTGTTGCTGAGGGGAGAAATGTCAACAGTGAAGATGTTTCCGAAGCCAAATGCCAAATTGTTTGTGCTTAGAATCGACTAGCAGGCACGCTCTGCAAAATGATTCCATTCCAAAGGCCAGAAATACTGTGCTCCTGGTTCCAGAATTGTATTCAGAAATCAGAAAACAGGCAGCTTCAAAATAGTACCTAGCCTCCTTCTTTTCAGATGAGAGCTTTGGCTTCCTCGGTGCTTAAGAAGCCATTCTGGTCTCCATTATACTTGCTGGGGAGGCGTTAACTTCAGAAAGACACAGTTTCTAGGTGCCTCTTTCATCTGTGTATTTTCCAAATGCTAGAAAGGTTCTGAATGTAGCCCAAGCCTCATTCTGTAAAAACACCAGTGAGCAAGAGGAACTCATCACAGTTTTTGCTTATGCTGTCACTGTTGGTGTCTTCATTTTCAAAAGTATTCTGCTCTTCGGTCTGGTGGGAATAGCTTTTATCAAGTCAACTAAAGCTTAATCCAGCTGAAGATGAATCTGAATGATGAGTTTGTGTGCCTCTAAGAAAATGTTTCACATGTATGAAGAATAGACCTACATAGGGTTTTTTTTTTTTTTGTTTTGCTTTGGTTTGGTTTAGTTTGGTTTGGTTTGGTTTTTTGAGACAGGGTTTCTCTGTAGCTTTGGTGCCCGTCCCGAAACTAGCTCTTGTAGACCAGGCTGGCCTCGAACTCCCAGAGATCCGCCTGCCTTTGCCTCCCGAGTGTTGGGATTAAAGGCATGCGCCACCACCGCCCGTCACCCTACATAGGGTTGAAACTGCCTGAGATTTTAATCTTTATCAGTTCTGTGGAGAGATACTTTCACACCTATACCTGTATTATGATTATTTTAATTAGATAAATAACTACACACCAACTTCAACCTCATTTAAATATTAGGTATAGGCTCAATATAGTAAGAGAAACTAGCTAGTAGCAATGTGTCTGCTGTGTTTCTTTTTAATCTCACTACCCAACATGTCCTGTTTGAAGCTGTCAGCCTATGTCATGCCTATGGCCTGACTGAGTCTTATCCTGTGAAAGTACCCATGATAACAAAAACAGTGTGTGTGTTCAGATATGGGGTACATCAGCAGTTTACAGGGGGATGCAAGTCACGTCTTATCTGGAATAACTGCCTTTCTTTTGAGTTTTCAACTTGTTCTACAACTAGCATTTAATAGCACAATGTATTCACTTAATGATAAATAATATATCAGTTGATAACTGAAACTTAAACATCAACACTGGGTTAACTGAAATATAATAACCCTTCTAAAAGCAGTCATTTTCTCACATTTTGTTAGATTAATATCTAGTATGAACATCGATCATGTCAATCTAGCAAGCATCAGACTTCTCATTCCATGGTGGCAGAAATTAGGGAATGCCCATTTTCACCCTGATGTCAGCAGAAGGGAACACACATGGCTTGATCAGGACATCTACTTTCCTGACATAAGACAGGTGATGATTAGCATGTCCATTCATTCCACAGAATCCTCTTAGGTAGCACAGATGGAGAGACTACCCTGAGTTTAAGAGATTAGTACAGCTTCAAAAAGAACATCCACATGTCTTCATCTGAGGGACCCAGATGTCTCACAACTACCCCGACGTGGAGAAGCTTAGATTGGGCAAGGCAAAATCTTCAGCATGATTTCAGAGGCTATCCTAAAGGAGGATGATAGACATCATCTTCCACAGTTGGATGGTCCAGCTGAAGGCGCCCTTCTAAGGGAAGTGATTTTCTGTTTTAAGCAATCTCTATTCTTATGGAGATACTTTTTTATCTCCATAAGATAAAATTCTGGAAATTCACTGTATGGTGAATTTTTATTACCTAGTTTTACACATCCTGGTAATAAAGCACTTGAAGTCTAGAGTCAGAGTCAAAGCTGCATCTCAGATTGAGTGCTTGAGCAGATGGCTCTGTTTCAGTTACACAGCACTCGTTTCTGTGACCTGGTTTCCAATTATCGTTCACTATTCACCTGGCAAAAGTCTATTATGTGTTTGGGTTCCATGCCGTTCTCATTTTCCATGGCCTCTTACACTGTCTTCTGCTACCCTCATCCCCTACATTGTAAACGTGAAGGAAAAAAAAAAAACGTGAAAACTTTTTGGTGTCTTCTTTTGGAATTATTGCTTTTTCTGGAAGGAACTAACGCACAAGCTAAATAAACGAAAATAAACTAACAGAATTAGGTTGTACAGACCCCTAGTCAAAGGACCACTCCACAGGAAGGTGGGCTCAACTTAAAGACTTGCTTAAAAGATAAGCTGAATCTTTGTTACTTTCATGACATAGCTTTACATCTCAGGATTCCTATCCATTGGCAGAATCTCTGACAGGGTGTAGGTATGCTACATCATTAGTTGGTCTGCTTTTCTGAATTTCCCAGAGGACCATAACTTTCCTTTCCCTCTGTCTTTACTAAGTGTGCTTAGCCCAACGTATAGAAAGTTTTCCTTTTCTTCCGTATTCTCCTTTGCTAGGCACCTGATGAGAGGTACAGCTTGCCTGCACTAGGTTTGTATTTTCCTTTTGAATTCTAATAAAATCTTCCTCCTTTAATAAACAGGATTTGTTTGACATTTAGAAAATGTTTTGGATACTTCTTTTCAGATAGATTGTCATGTGTATGCTTAAATTCCTATGTCCATATGCTCTTTCTTCTCCAATTTTTATACTATAGATACTTGTTACACCCAGATTGGGTTGGCACATATTTATTTCATTTTGCTTCTGACTTATTTTTTTGCCTTGACCTTTATTATGGGAATACAGAGTCTTCTTTGGCTAATTTTTCTTTCATGAAAAAATTCTTGGGCTTTCCTAATATTTTCTAAGGTTTAAATAAGCCTTTATGCTGATATGGTAAAGGTAAAAGGTTATGGCAACTGTTTTATTTTTTCCACTTAAGAACTAGATTGAAAACGTACCCATTAGATTACATTTAAATCCATAACATTTAATTTTATGTCCCTATAAGTAAGAAGTGTATCTCCTCTGGATACAGAGGCATTATCATAATTATCTTTATCATTTGTGTTTGATAAACATCTGCATATTCAAGTACTATGAATGGTGAGGACTTTTGCTTGAAAATATAAATAAACAATTAAATCTTATTTTTCTTTTTTCTATATTATTTAAATACATGATTACAAAACTTTTAATATATCAATTAAATACAAATTATAATATTATATGAAGGAACACTAATATATATACCTATGTAGGGAGCAACACCTAACCTACCATTTAGTTAAAGCCTAGCAGCCTCAGGCTCCCTCATTTTTCCTTTTCCTATTCTCTCTAGCTCCTAACTATGATATTGGAGTTTTATTGCTGGAGGAAGCTGCACTTGAAAGGCTATGTCTAGACCAAGAGTGGCAACAAGAGCAGAATCAGAAGCAAATCTCTCTTCCCGCTCTACAGTGATCGCCAAGATGCATGCTATCTTGCCCTCCACAGTTAGTCAGCCATATTTGCCTAGTAGTTCCTCACACTTCTCTCCCCCCCCCCCTTCCCCACTCAACCTTGCCTGTATCAACACAGTTCACCATCTCCTTTCTCCCCGGTCTCCAATTTGACCTCTCCACATTGCACTTCCATAAACTTCCAGCTACAGCCCTTTAACATTTCCCAAACCACAGAAAACAATGTCAAAGGGTCTTATTAACAAACTCAAGGTCTCTGTGGTCTGCCTTTATTTTCTTCTGCTACTACTTTTTCAGCACTTGGCTTCTAATGCAAGTAAAATTCTACTATTACCAGCACATGAGAGGCAAACATGAAGCCCAAAGAGCCTGTGTGTACAGCGTGTAATGAGTGGTTCATGACCGTTGCACCAAATGTCTGATTGCAGCAGTTGACAACTGTCTTCTAGGCGGACTGTGTGCATGAAGTGAGATCTTGTACAATATCTCATAATTTTTGTTCCTTGGCTGCTTTGCACATGGGATGAGAATGAAAATCACTCTTACCTCAACAGATTCATATAAAGTACTTAGCATAGTGCCTGTACTGTAGCAATTCAATTCAGTGGTGGTTTGAAGGGAAAAGAGTTGACTCTAATTTCATTTTAGAGTTCTGATATCTCTAGATGTATAAACAGAAAACATGGACTAGAAGATGATCTGGGATGATCAGGTCACAGAATGACTGAGAATGTGATGGACTTGGAATGACTGCAGAATTCATATTTGCAAAGAAAGAGAAGATTGAAGCCACTGGTTTTGGGGAAACTGGTTCAGGGAAAAAAAATAGTTCAAAAGGCTGTCAGTTGTGACTTTCTATGATGGGTTCTCTCTGCAGCGGCTGCTGTTGCTGCTGCAAAAAGCTTTTGTGATGAGTGGTAACTATTTAGAATGAAGAGAAAAAATTATACTGGCCTAGAAAAATGGCAGCAGCAGGTTCTCCCCTACGGTCTATTGCCCCACCAGCCATGGGTAGTTGACTGACTTACAGTACCAAGCATGAATTTCCCCCTATTGAGCAGGTCCTAAGTCCAATTAAGAGACCAGTATGTTGCCAAAATGTAGAGGAAAATTGATCCCAGTTCATTTCTTTCCAAACAACATGTATAACTAAAGGTCAGGAACATTTTGGAAGAGGAACTGGAAAGATGGTAAGAACCAGAGGACCAGGTAGTTTGTTAGCATTTACAATCTTTTTACCAATTTAAAAATGAAATAAGAAAAATAAAAGACACAAAGTACATGAGTAGGGATAAGGAGGTAGATTTGAGAACTGTGGGGAGGAGCTGGAGTGAACATGACCAAATACATTGTATGAAATTCTCAAAGAATTAAACTCTCTCTATATTTCCTAGCTGCATTCTAAATAGTTATTCTTAGACCAATGGATAAGTGTAGCTCTTGCTGCTCATCACAGAAAGCCATAGATGAAAACCTTCTGCACTATTTCTACGTTACCAGGTTCCACAAGATCAGAGGTTTCATTCTTCCCTTTGTTCTCAAGTATAAATTCTACAATCATTTTTAATTGTTTAGGTTTTGCTTTTGGTTTGTTTGCTAAAGGCAGATTCTCTCAATGTAGTCCTAGCTGTCCCGTAGCCAGCTGTGTAGACCATGATGGCCTTGAACTCACAGAGGTCCTGCTGGGTGTTGAGATTAAAGGCATGTATCACCAAGGTAGGCTACTTATTTTCAAAAAGCTATTAATATTTTTAAACCTGTTTTGTCAAACTTCAAGTGAGAAGATTTGAATTAAGAACTATAGCCTTTTTACATCTAGTTTCCAAATAATTCAGATCCTAAAACCCTAAAACAAAGTAGCCTTCCTTTTAAATTATTTTATTTATTATCAAAATCATAGTTTAAGTTTCTGGCATGACTACACAGCTTGCCATGTAGAAGTAATGTTTTTAAGTTCTGACAGCTGATTGGAGACAAAGCCTCCTGAGGATGAGCTCTAGCTCTGTGGAGGGAGAGGCTATGACCTGCCAGTGTCTGATGAAGCTTTCTCTTAGGGCATGTGCAGTAACCACAGCTTCAGAAACGTCCTCAATGATGCCAACTAACCACATAATTACTGGGTTCCTAAATGGTGTGTGCATGAAACTAAACAACAAGGACTGTTCATATTCTATATGAATTTACAGGCACTGAGTATCAATGAAGTAATTCTGTTCAGACCACAGAGAAATGAACCATTTTATCACTCTATTTTCCTCTTCTTCTCAGTAAGATCCTAATGTTGATGTAAACTCTGCATAGGAATGTTTGTAGAAACACACATTAGCTAGGATTAACACATCTGGCATGGATCCACTGCAGACATTACAGTAACTGATCTGTAGCCATTCAACACTATCACCATAGCTTTGGCCTCTTTTTTTTTTATCACTTTCTGTGTGATATTTACATAGTGAGGTTTTAGAAATTGAATGTCTTTGGTACCTACAATCTTTATTGAAAGATATATTCATCTGTTTAGGTTTACTGGTGTTTATAGGTATAACTGCACTCCTATAGATTTCTTAGAGTGGCAATAAAGAAAACTTACATTATAGTATATTTTATATGCTTTTTTTACTAGTAGATATTTGCTTATAGAAAGTTTTGTAGCTTTAAAGACCATAGAAGTTATATTTATAAACTTAATTTTAGTAAGTTCATGCTATAAAGAAATCATAGATAATTCATCTGTAAAGTATATAACTCTCCAATCCCACCTTTCTTTAATGAATTAAAGGGAATTTTAACAGTAAAACTACAGCAGTGTGCTAACCCTAGTAACTCAATGACAGTATATCACCTCCAAATTAATTTTAAATTCAACAATATAATTTCTCATAAGCCATTGCTTATTCACTCCTTGAACAAACACCTAAGGAGAGCTGTTAGTCAGCTCAGGCAGGTAAGGTGTTATGTAGGCTCATCCTATAAACACAGAATATAATAAAAATATCTGAGGAAAAGAATTAAACCATTTATCAATGGTGCTTGAGAGTGATTACTGTCTGGAAAGACCCACAGTTTCCCTTTCTTCAGTATGGAGAGGAGGTTCCCATTCCTATGCACTTACTGAGCAGCATGCCTGTTCATCCCCTTTTCTCTTCTAACAGCAATTGTAGGATTACAGCCAGCACAGATCACTGTCAATAGTAAAAGTGGCAGAAGGGATGGGGAACTGGGGCTGGTATGTCAAATGAAAAAAAAATTTAAACAAACAAATAAAGCTTATGCATCATGGTAAATAATTATCTTTTTCTTGTCTAAAATAATCTGACACCTCTTAAATAGTTACTATTTAATGATGATAGACAATTTATACATGTTCCGTTAATAACAATGAATATAACTTAACTGAAACTGAACAAGTATTATACTTATAGGAAGTGTATAGAATAACAAATAATGTAGATGTTGATAGTATGCACGCTCTGAAGTATGCTTTAATCAATGAAGTCTGTATCATAAATTAAAATATTTGTAAATGAAGTCATTGGTATAATCACTGACATTGCAAATTTGGAAACATGAATGAATAATTCCCTTTGTTCCTTCTGTGATGATATGAACTTGATCTTTTCACTTTCATGAAAGAATGAAAGAATAAATGTGTTTTTGTAATATAAACAAAAGGATTACACAAAAAGTATTTAATATATGTTCTGACCCTTCTGACATTTAGAGTCCAAGTTGGTTTAACCCTACTTATTTTCGTGAGGCATTCTGAATGCAAATAATCTGAAGGTCATAAGACCAAAGCCAAAGAGGAAAGCAAACAAGGATGATAAATGTTGCTTGCTTCTTTGTGATCACACAGATGCAATTCGGGAAATGTATGTGTGCCCTGATAGACTTTAACAGGAACTTTTTCATAGGCTCAGATGTAAAGCAACTGGATGTCAAATTGATTACAGGAGAGCAAAGAGCTGGGTAAGAAATGGATCTTGTCAGTATAACCTATTTTTGCACCAATGCTGTTACACATCTTACTCAATGATGCCAAATAAATTTTGGATTTGGGTGTGAGAGATAAACATTTGCTCACATATACAGTCCCTGATTCTAGTCTAAGAGCAGCACGAACAGTATGATGGCTATGGCTTCCCTTATGTCTGCTGCATTATCTCCTTTAAATGCTTTTCGGTCATTCTTAACTATAGTCATGGACTATTGAAAGCAGGACTCACATAGAAGAACTGAAGGCGAGGTTTGGTATAGGGCCATTTTTCATCCTCACATGCTAACCAGATTAAAAATACGCCTGTCACGGAGCAGAATTCACAATGCCAAGGCCATTTGCTGCTTGTGATCATTTCAAATGAGCTTGCTGCTTTTCTGGTGAATGTTCTACCACTTCAGAGAATCTGAGTCCCTGAAGATTGGTGTGAATGCCTAGCTATGAGCAAACTATCACCTCATGGATGACTTCATAAATGTTTGCTTTTTCATCAGATAATGACTTACTATTTAATTTGCTCCTGTTCCCCACCACACACACATACATCTCCCCTGAAAAAGAGTTAATAAAATGAAAGAAAGACTTTGATTTTTGACTCATAATATCACAAGATCCCCCCATATATTATCTCCAAGTCATATTGTAGAATTTATAGTTTAGTACACACACTGTACATAGTATATATTCCTAGTATGTATATAAGAATTCAGTTTTAAAACACCATTTTATTGTAATATATAAATTACTGACATTTATCTTTACCTCATACTTTAGAGCACTGATGATGGAGTTGGCAGATATACCTGTTTAGCATAACTATCATGACATCATCTTGAAACCTAAAGTTAAAATCTCCCACTGTGCCCATAACCATGTTTATTCCCTACACAGCTATCTCCAACACACTCCATTTTAGGATTAAGAGCCTCCCTGAAAACATTATTTTAAAGACTATTTGAAGCTAAATGTGTCAGTTGTGAGTCAAACACAACCAAAAAGTGACTCAGAACACTTAGTTCCAATGTCTCAAAACATTTTTCATTATTTAATATTAAATTATTTCCTGATATTTTGCATTGTGAACATATTTATTATAGCCAGAGAACTCTTATAAGCTGTCATGCCATTCTAAAATAAGGACCTGTAGCTAAAACTTTTAATTCCATCAGAAATATTTCCACACTTTTCTATTATTTCCTTGAGAATTTTGTGCTATGTATTTTTATCATATTCATCTGCTCCCAGCTTCTCCAAGATCCTCATCTTTTCATATCCATCCAACTCTGTATCCTCCAAAAAAACAAAACCACAAGCAAGCAAGCAAACTAGAAACCCAACAAATTATCAAATACAATCTGTGCTGCCTATGTACTTTTGAATGTGTGGGCTTCCACTGCAGTGTAGTCTAGTTACCAGGGGAAACACCCTTACAGACAATCCATTCCTCTCCCCACAATGTAATTGCCTTGACGGGTTACATCGTCTAGGGTTAGTAACCGCCTGGCAGTTCAGTTATTCCAGGGTCCCGGAGAGGCGCTATCTGGAAGATATGGGCTAGAAAAGAGGAAGGAGGCCAAGCTGGAATTTCTGTCGAAGCCTCAGTTTATTAGAGTTGGGGTACAACTTATATAGGATATGGAGTTGGGGGGTGGGTACAGGGGCCTGAGCTCTTGCCACATAGTTCACGTTGGTCACGTGGTCCATGTTGGTCACGTAGGCAGGAGGTTATCTTCGGTCAGGTCACTGTAGGCTAAGGAGTCACGAGTTGCCACACCTAGGGAACTAGATAGTTTGGAATGTGGGGTGGGTTCTGCAAACAGATAGCTCTCCAGATAGCTCTCCATCAGCCAATTTGGGTGTGGGGTAGGCTCTGTCAACAGAATGATTCCTAACATAATTAGGGGTGTGGGGTTCTCTGTAGACTCCCCTAGGGTGATGGTTCCTGCAATGATTTTAGGAGAAAATTGGCTCCTAACACCACAACAGCTAGCAATTACCAATAGTTTTTTGTTGTTGTTGTTGTTGCTGTTGTTGTTTTCTGATGGTGGGTCCTTTTACCTACCTGTCCCTCTATGCAGGGATTTGGTCTGGCTTGAGCTTATACAGGTTTTGTCCATACTGTGTAAACTACTGTAAGTTCATATGTGCACCAACTCTGCTATGTCTAGAAAACATTGTTTCCCTTGCTGCCTTTGGCTCTTAGACTCTTTCTGCCCTCTCTTCCTTTCTGATCACTGAGTCTTGGGAAGACACAATATGGTTAGGGTTGAGCATTCTGCAGTCTCTTATTCTCTATGCTTTGACCAGTTGTGTATCTCTGGTGTAGGAGGTCCTTCTGGCTATGTGTTGCTTTCATTGGTTAATGAATAAAGAAACTGCCTTGACCTGTTGATAGGGCAGAACTTAGGTAGGCGGGAGAGACAGAACAGAATGCTGGGAGAAGGAAAGAGTCAGAGAGATGGCATGGATCCACTGGAGACAGACGCTGGAAATTTTACCCAGTAAGCTACTGCCACATGGTGATACACAGATTAATAGAAATGAGTTAAATTAAGATATAAGAATTAGCCAATAAAAAACTAGAGCTAATGGTTCAAACAGTGATGTAATTAATACAGTTTCTGTGTGGTCATTTCGGGGCTAAGCAAGCCAGGCATCTGGGACAAACAAGCAGCCCTATCTTTGCAACAGATCTCTGTGTTAATAACCATCTACTGTAAAAAGGAGTTTCTCTAATGACCCACACCCAGAAAAATATTCCCATGTTTTCTCTCATTTATGCATGCTAGTTTTAGTTTCTTAGATATTTGTATTTTACATAAACCATCCATATAGGTCAGGAAATTATGAGGCTGTAAAGAGGATTTCAAGGGAGAGAAGGAAGGTCATAGTAGTAGAAATGGTTAAATGGAAAATATGGAACAGGAAGAGTTAAATGGAATGACAAAAATGGGATGGTGGGCCACAGGAGTGACTATGGAAAGTAATAACTACTGTTGAAAAACTTTTAAAAATTATATAGATTTGGAGGCTTATTATTGTAATTAAAATAGAATTTCAAAAATAAACAAAAAGTCAAATGGAAGTCAACCAGTGTTGAAATTTCTTAAAATAGATGCACACACACATATATCAAAAGAGTGTAAGTATAGTTACCTTATAACAGGACAATAATGCCCCTTCTAGACACTATAGGCTAACAAATAAAAGCCCAGTGTCAGAAATGGCTTCCCACCTTTTAGAATTGTTGGTGAGTAAGGTCACTAAACATTACAAACTTTTTCCAGTACTCTTATTTGTCCTCCAGAACCTGAAATATGATGCTGTTGTTGGAGACATCACATTATTGAGCCATAGAACATGAGAAATCAAGATGGCACTCATCTGGAAGCTTTTTCCCTACTGGGTAGTTTTTACAGTGCTGGGAAGTACTACAAAAAGAAAAACAGTCATCAGTCCTAGCCAAATGTGAACCCTGCAAGGTACAACAATGATGAGCTTGGAAACATATGACCCCTGGTAGAATAGTGGCATGAATGTCATAGGTGTAATCAACAACTTTCTGATTAGATTTTATTTAAGGCCTGATCCACAAGATGAAATCCATATATGCCACCAGTACTGTGGCAAAGAACCTGTGGTTCAAAAAGTCATATCTCCAGTTGAGAACCTACTACCATTGCTCTGCTAAATAGCCTTGGTATTAAACAGGCTTCTCATTGTTATACCTATAGATTAATACATCTATTAACCATCAGAACTATCTCATGTAGGGATTTTACTGTATGTGTACGTCATGTGCTTATGACACTGGAGGGAAAGAGAAGTAATAAAACAAGACACTTAAGGAAATGTCTAATTATACTCCATCTCTATTACATACACAGATTCATAGTTACAGGCGTTTTTGATCAAGGATGCTTAAAAGATACTTGAAGAACAAATGTCTAGCCATGAGAAAATGTGCTTATGCAAGTATCCCTTATTTGGGCAAATTTAATATTTTGAGTTAGATTAGCCTCAAGAAATGAACAAGGTTTGTTAGTATTCTAGAGTGTGTAAATTCAAATTATACATGATGTATCTATCTCTAATTATTAAAATTTGGCTATCCAAGACCTATTCTTTTAATTGTTCTTTCAAATTATTCCACTTGTGTTGTAGGAAACCACTTGTTTCTTCCTGGCTACTCAACCTTAAAATAACCACACAGAAACTGTATTAATTAAATCACGGCGTGGCCCATTAGCTCTAGCTTATTATTAACTAATCTTACCTCTTAATTTAACCTATTTCTATTAATCTGTGTATCGCCACATGGCTGTGGCTTACTGGCAAGGTTCCACCATGACTGTTCCCGGCTCCTGACTCTGCCTTCTTTCTCCCAGCATTCAGTTTAGTTTTCCCTGCCTGGGTCTATTGTACCCTATCACTGGCCAAAGCAGATTCTTTATTCATTAACCAACAAAAGCGACACATATACAGAAGGCTCTCCCACACCACACTTGATTACTGTTTTGCTAATACTTGAATGTCAATATAAAAGCAGTTTACATGTGAGAACAGCTCTGCTTCATTTATGAACTTGCTTAGTGTCATTAAGATCATTCAACATACATTATCTTCATAAATCTATATAACTAGTAACATTATATTATAGAAAGTTTACGTTATATAATGTCCTAAAATTTATCCATATGTTTATATCTAAACAGTTAATTTCAGAAATATTTATGTTCCTAATGAAACTTTCATTTACTCTCTAGAGAAAATAAGGAGTATATCAATCACAATGGGCATCCTTCAACATTCTCAAATTTGAAACTCTTCCTTCTTACCACTGCCTTCTGCCATAAATGCTGAAGGATTATCTCCAGATATCTCTCAAAGTATATCATGAAAATTTTATCATAAATTCTTTTAAAGTGGTTATCTACAGAGATAATCAATATTGTACGTTTTGGAGAAATAATGTATCTAAAACTATTAGCTGTTAATGTTGAGAAACATGATTAAATTGTCATTTAATGTTTGTTTAATAATTTAAACTAAAACATTTTATTTATTAAAATTACACATTGGCCGGGCGATGGTGGTGCACGCCTTTAATCCCAGCACTCGGGAGGCAGAGGCAGGCGGATCTCTGTGAGTTC
>NC_022029.1:12573913-12575458 GCF_000317375.1 Microtus ochrogaster
AGACCAGCCTGGTCTACAGAGCTAGTTCCAGGACAGGCTCCAAAGCCACAGAGAAACCCTGTCTCGAAAAACACCAAAATAAATAAATAAATAAATAAATAAATAAAAAATAAAATTACACATTGTCTTAGATAAATTTAATTTATCTGTTCACCTTTTTTTCTAATAATCATAAGATACTCATGTCGGGTGGTCATATAAAGAAAATTTTGTAACATTTTCTTTTTTGTTATTTTTATATCAATAATTTATATGTTATTGTCCATCTATATAACAGTTCTGCCCAGTGGCCATAAAAAGGAAACTTTGAGACATTTTCTTTTTTTCTTATTTACATACTAATTAATCATATGCCATTGTTTGGTGATATTTTGTCTCTTAGACTGGTATTCCAAGCACCATTGTTTATCACCAATCTACCCTTGTGTGTTGAGAGCTGCCTATGGCAACAGTCTCTATGCAACAGCTAACCCAGTCTGATAACAGAGTAACCACTGACTATAAAGAGACACTTGTTAAGTACTGGTTGACTTAGGGTGTAAGGTGACTCTAATAGTACTGTGTATACTGATATACTAGTGTAGTTATAACTGGAAAGGAGGAGTTCAGAAATCATGGCGAGAGTAGTGACAAATATTGGGTTGTTAGATGGGAAGAAGGAGAGAGAGATGTAAGTAAGTATGGGTGGGAATAATTGATGCAAAGGGAAAAATGTCATGAATTTGTGGAGGTTTTATTTAATAGACTAGAAAGAGTAGTTAAAAATATGTACTCAGATATCATAAGCCAGGTTAGCCTCTGATCTTTGGAAGTTGTAACAGTACTAGAAAGGTACAGAAAAAGAAAAAGGAAGAAAAAGAAAAAAGAAAACCAAAAAAGAAGGAAGAGGAGGCGAAGGAGATAGGAAGGATCTGAGAGGAATAGAGGAAGTGAAAAAATGTAATCAGGATATATTATGTGAGAAAATAATCTATTTTCAATTAAAAATATGTCCGGATGATTTGTATTTATATAATAATAGTTATGTCTGAAGCAACCAGTCAAATCCTAATTAGTTTCTTTTTCTGTTGTAATTTTTGCTTTTTGGATCCACCTGGATTTGTAAATAACGTGACTATTTTGAAATTTATTAGACCTGCAAACTGAAGCTTCCTTCTCTTCTCTTGGAGCCTGAAAGGAGAAGTAAGCCTATTTTTCTGAACCCCTACTGTTGCACAATATGGCGTCATAGAAGGGCATGCAAACCTGTGTGACTCAGTCTCATTGCCATAAATAATCAATGGCTTAATTGAAGTCTGGAAACAGAGCTGTTCACAGACGATGCCTCCTCCTTTGAATCTCATTACCTCCTTTATGAGTTGATGAACAAACCTGAGATGTTAAATTAACACTCGATGAAAGCTTAAAATGCTGTGTATTCAGATTCGGTCAGTGAATAAACATTCCTGGAGATTTAAAATTCTTGTCCATGTTCAAATAAGTAGAGGACATCAAACATGATTTTAAAACATGCAAACATTTACTATTTTCTTTTTTTTTTTTTTT